>NW_025725351.1:300000-582572 GCF_021461395.2 Schistocerca americana | reverse complement strand
GCGTCTTAATGGCACGTTCATTTCAACGTCACTCACACACCTCCACGCTGCAGTTACGTCGCACCATTGTCAAACTCGGCGTACAGCAAAGGGAATAGTGGGCGGCAAAAAAAAAAAAACAAAAACCAAACAAAAACATTTCACATTTCACCCTCGCCATGTATGATGTGCAAAAAAACAAACCCGCAAACGGCCGTCGTTACGGTGACACAAAAGTCGCCGATCGCACTGTCCCCCCTCGCAGACGGGTAACACACACACACACCCCAACAACACCAATGGGTCAAAAACCACGCCAACGAGGCGTGCCACCATTCCACGCCACGGCGACCAACCTCGTGGCCGTACCCCGCGCAACACGCTTTGACGCGCCCCCCCCACCCACAATCAAAATGCACACATACATCACAGCCGTCCACACACACAAACAACAACAACAATTCCGCCCTTCCCGCAAAAGGCAAGTTGGTGGCCCTGAAAAGGGCCGTTTTGCCGCTCTCGCAACGGAGGAGCCTTCTCCATCCTTCCTTCCATTCCAGAGCCACCTCCTTACTTGGAGCTCGTGTACTTGGTCACCGCCTTCGTGCCCTCGCTCACGGCGTGCTTGGCCAGCTCGCCAGGCAGCAACAGCCGCACAGCGGTCTGGATCTCGCGGGACGTGATGGTCGAGCGCTTGTTGTAGTGCGCCAGGCGAGAAGCCTCGGCCGCAATGCGCTCGAAAATGTCGTTCACGAAGCTGTTCATGATGCTCATCGCCTTCGACGAGATGCCCGTGTCAGGGTGCACCTGCTTCAGCACCTTGTAGATGTAGATGGCATAGCTCTCCTTCCTCTTGCGCTTCTTCTTCTTGTCGCCCTTCGAAATGTTCTTCTGCGCCTTGCCAGCCTTCTTGGCGGCCTTCCCGCTAGTCTTGGGCGGCATCTCGAACCAACGTACGGCAGCAGCAACACCAGTAGCAAGCGCTCCGCTCTAGTCAGCGTCTCCCCACACAGTGGCACCCGCCGCCAGCCGCCGCCGCACCTTTACCAGCTCGCCCTGTTGCGGCCGCCGACCAATGGGGCGCGCGCGCAACCGGCCGCCGCACCCGAGCCCATAAAGCACCCCCACCCCGGCTGCGCCGGCACGCACTCCGCTGCTCGACTCGCTGCCGCTCGCACCGGTCGTTTTCGTTTCCGTTTCGTGTGCACCGTCGCTAGCCCATCGCCATGTCCGGACGCGGAAAGGGAGGCAAAGTCAAGGGCAAGTCAAAGTCCCGCTCAAGCAGGGCTGGGCTCCAGTTCCCGGTCGGCAGAATCCACCGCCTCCTGCGCAAGGGAAACTACGCAGAGCGCGTCGGCGCCGGGGCGCCCGTCTACCTCGCCGCCGTCATGGAGTACCTCGCGGCTGAGGTGCTCGAGCTGGCCGGAAACGCGGCCCGCGACAACAAGAAGACGCGCATCATCCCGCGCCACCTGCAGCTTGCCATCCGCAACGACGAGGAGCTCAACAAGCTCCTGTCGGGCGTCACCATCGCACAGGGTGGTGTCCTGCCCAACATCCAGGCCGTCCTGCTGCCAAAGAAGACCGAGAAGAAGGCCTAAAGGAGGCCAGGCAATCGCAGCGCCGCGTGCTCCCCTGCACGCAACGCGCTTTGCCGGCTCGGCCCACAACAATCGGCCCTTTTCAGGGCCACCACACAAACCTACGTCCAAAGCAAAATTTCAGTCGTCCTCGCCGCACCTTGTTTTGTTTTAACTTTGCACCGTCACAGCACAGCCGCCGCCGGCGCACGTCCGCCATCTTGTCGTCCACACAGCCCGTGTGGCCCAAAACACACACACACACACACACATTTTGCACGGTCGCAGTCGCCTTCCAAACCGACAACGGCAGCAATAATGACCATTGTTAAAGGGAGGCGTGTCGACACACCGCCCTCCACTCCCGCGCGCAACGGCCGTCGACACGAACGAAACAGCTGATCCGGCCGCCTATGCCCACACGCCTTGCCTCGGAAACCCCAACGCCGCCGCCGCAAACAAACACACAGAGCCAAACCACGCAAGCAAATAATCACCGCCTCTCGCACAACAACACACAGCCCGCCATCTCCGTCGCGATCGATACAAAGACACACAATAACAAACACACAAACGAAGCAGCTCCACACACAGCCAGCCACATGACACGTTTCCTTTCCTTCTCCCCTCCCAGTCACATCACGTCGCTCAAACGGAAAGAAAGAAAGAA
Source organism: Schistocerca americana (assembly GCF_021461395.2). Taxonomy (NCBI): domain Eukaryota; kingdom Metazoa; phylum Arthropoda; class Insecta; order Orthoptera; family Acrididae; genus Schistocerca; species Schistocerca americana. The sequence continues at coordinate 580,343 of NW_025725351.1, read as the reverse complement.
ACAAACAAACAACACAGCGCACACACGCAGCAACAACAACACAGACTCTTTCGCACTTTTCAACTTCCGAACAGTGTGGTGGCCCTGAAAAGGGCCGTTTTCTAGTCTCTCCCACCCACAAGCACGGCCGCGGGAAGGCCAGCGCCCGCTGCGACGCAGCCTAACCGCCGAAACCGTACAGGGTGCGCCCCTGCCTCTTCAGGGCGTACACCACGTCCATGGCCGTCACAGTCTTGCGCTTGGCGTGCTCAGTGTACGTCACCGCGTCGCGGATCACGTTCTCCAGGAACACCTTCAGCACCCCGCGGGTCTCCTCGTAGATCAGACCAGAGATGCGCTTCACGCCGCCCCTGCGAGCCAGGCGGCGGATGGCGGGCTTCGTGATGCCCTGGATGTTGTCGCGCAACACCTTGCGGTGCCGCTTGGCGCCACCCTTGCCGAGCCCCTTTCCTCCCTTGCCGCGGCCTGTCATCCTTCCTTCCTCGGGCAAAGCAAAACGTGCACAAACAGCAGCTGCAGCGGCTGGCGAGTCGGCTACGGTCTGCGCCCAGCGCGCCCGCCGCCCCCCTATATAGACTCTGGCCCGCCCTCCCCCCACCACGCGCAACCGAGGGCATATAAGCGCAGCACGGAGGCGCGCGGGCCCGTTGTCAAGGCAGCACCGGACGCCGCGCCGCACCTAACCTCCACGCACGCCGCTCCGCTACCGCTACCGCTACCGCCATGGCCCGCACAAAGCAAACGGCCCGCAAGTCCACCGGCGGAAAGGCGCCGCGCAAACAGCTCGCCACCAAGGCGGCGAGGAAGAGCGCGCCCGCCACCGGAGGCGTCAAGAAGCCCCACCGCTACAGGCCGGGCACCGTCGCCCTGCGAGAAATCAGGCGCTACCAGAAGAGCACAGAGCTGCTCATCCGCAAGCTGCCATTCCAGCGCCTAGTGCGCGAGATCGCCCAGGACTTCAAGACCGACCTGCGCTTCCAGAGCTCCGCAGTCATGGCCCTGCAGGAGGCCAGCGAGGCCTACCTCGTCGGCCTCTTCGAAGACACCAACCTGTGCGCAATCCACGCCAAGCGCGTCACCATCATGCCCAAGGACATCCAGCTCGCGCGCCGCATCCGCGGCGAGCGCGCCTAAACCGCGCCGCGGCACCGCACCGCACCGCACCGCACAAACAAAAAACGGCCCTTTTCAGGGCCACTAACATCTCTCCGTCGCGAGCAAACTTTGTCGGTCGCCTGCCTCTCGCCCCGCAACCCAAAAACAAAAAAAAACCACCACTTCCCGTCCGTCCGCCACACCCGCTCACTCTGCCTGCCTGCTAGCAGCGCGCAACAATCACACATCATCCCTCCCCGGCGCTCAAAGCGCACAATACCCAACGGCCGACGTCACACCGCACGGGTGGCTGGCCGGCCGCCGCTTTCGTTTCGAAAACAAAAAAAACCCGCACTCCACTCCGACGGCCAACGGCCAGGCAGGCGCGCGCGCTCGCTCGCTCTACGCGCCACCGAAATCCCCGCCGACTCCTTCCACATCTCAACGTGCCCCCCGTTGCAAAACATAACACACACACACACACACACAAAGGAACAAAACAAAACAAAGACCAGACACGACTCGACAAGACAGACATCCGAGACGAACGAACGCAGGCAAGCCAACCAAACGTATTCAAACAAAACAACGTGACAGAAAAACCAACCGTCGGCCGCCGCCACAAACACGGCGACAATCAACCACGACAACAACAACAACACCGCTTACCGCTACCGCCGCCCACACCCGCCACCGACCCCCGCAATCCAACCACCACGGCACGCAAACAGCATCCCCACGGGCATACAGAAACGCCAGACAGACACCCACACCAAACGCAACACGACAATCAAAACCTTCCCCGACGTGCTTTGATGGCCCTGAGAAGGGCCGTTTTGGGCCGCGCGTCTCTTGCGCGCCACTAGACGACGACGGGGGGTGGGGACGACGGAGTCAAGCGCCAAACCCTTCCTTTCTCCCATCTCTTTCTCCTCTACTCTACTTCTTCTTCTTGGGCGAAGCCTTCGCCTTAGACGGCGTCGTCGCCTTCTTCGGGCGCGGCGCCTTCGGCTTCTTCGTCGGAACCTTGGCGGCCTTCTTCGCCTTCGACGGCGACTTGGCCTTGGCCGGCTTGGCCGCAGCCGCCTTCTTCGCACCCGCGGGCGCGGCCGACGCCGCAGACGCCTTCTTGGCGGCGCCCGCCTTCCGACCGGTCGCCGCCTTCACGCCACCAGCCTTCTTTGCGCCGGCCGCACGGGCGCCCTTCTTCTCCTTGCTGGCCGGAGCGGCGCGCTTCTTCTTGGCACCGCCAGCACGAGCCTTGCCGCCCTCGGCCGCCCCCCCGCCGCCGGCGCCGGCAAGCTTGAACGAGCCGGACGCGCCCTTCCCCTTCGTCTGCACCAGCTCGCCCGCCACGACGGCCGACTTGAGGTACTTCTTGATAAACGGCGCCAGCTTCTCCGCGTCCAGCTTGTAGTGCGCGGCTATGTACTTCTTGATCGCCTGCAGCGACGACCCGCCGCGCTCCTTCAGACTCTTGATGGCGGCCGTCACCATCTCAGAGGTGCGCGGGTGCGCAGGCTTGGCGCGCGGCTTCTTCGCAGACGACGCAGACTTGGCCTTCTTCGTAGTGCCGGTGGCGGCGGGTGCCGCAGCAGTCTCGTTCGTAGCCGCCTGATCTGCCATTTCGACGACGCGCGTAACACACAGCGAGAGCGAGCGGGACGGCAGGCAGGCACGCAAGCACAGCACAGCAGCAGAGCAGAGAATCACAAGGCCCAGCCAGTGTCGCGGGCGGGCGCGGACGGCCGAGAGAGCGGCCGCCACTCTGCGCGCCGCCGCGCCGCGCCTCCCGCGCTTGCTACCGCCCAACGTCCGACAGCCTGTGCGGAGCAGCCCCAAACCTGCGCCACAACCGCCCGCGCCTTTCAAACCACCGAGGATGGGGCTACACACAGCCACACCACAGTCGCCAACCAGTCGCCACGGCAGCGCCGCAAACCACGGCCAAACTGCAGCTACCGCGCGCTACAGCCTGGGTCGGCCCGCCGAGAATCGCCGCCCCCGCCCAAATGCCGCCCCCACAGCCCCAGCCGACGACCCGCCACAATGGCCAAACCTTCGGCAAAACTCCCACACCGTCGCCGCGGCAGCCCGGCCAGCGCGGCCGGCGCCACAGCCACACAAGCCGAGGCGTGCGGCGATGACGGCCGTGCAAACGCGCCTCCGCCGCCCCATCGCCTTCCGTCGCCCTCCCGCCGTTTCCCGATCGGCCCGCAGCCGTCGGGCCACATCGCGCGCCGTCCTCCTCCTCTCGCCCGCCAACATTCACAGCCGTTTCTCAACAATTGCCCGCCGCAAACGGACGCCGCCTGCGCAACAGGCGCCGCCGCCCCTCGCCGCTTCCGACCCAACCCCTCGACCGAGGCAAACCGCAATCCGAATCTACAGACCAACCCAATCTGCCGTCAAGCACACACGACAGCCGACCTTACACGTTACGCGTTACACATTACGTTTACACGTCTACGTTAGGTTAGGTTAGGTTAGGTGGACGTGGGTTAGGTTAAGGGGACTTGGGTTAGGTTAAGCGTCAAACTTAGGTTAAGCATTCAAACACGTCAGGCGTCAGAGGTTAGGTTAGGTTAGGTTAGGTTAGGTTAGGTTAGGTTAGGTTAGGTTACACGTTAGGTTAAGGGGTCAGTGCTAGGTTAAGAAGCGTCAAACGTAGGTTAAAAAAGCGTTCAAAAACGTGAGGCGTGAGCCGGACAGCTTACCTTACGTAGACGTTAGGGGCTCACAGGCTGAGCTCACCTCGCCACACCACAGGTTAGGTTCGGTTCGGTTCGCTCGGCTCAGCGTAAAGCGCCGAGGTCAGGGTTACGTTCGTTCACCTTCGGGCGCCACACTTTCGGTTGAAAGGTCGCGACGGGACGACGTCGGCAGGCACGCCGCAAACGAACAAAAACGTACAGACGACGTCGGAAACCGCCGACAGACGGGGGAGCAGCACGACCACGACCAGACACCGAGCGCGAACGAGACACACGCGAACCACCCCCACCGGCCAAAGGGCACCACACAACAACCCAGAGCACCACGTGTCGACACCAGAGCAACCCGCCGCTCACGCGACATGGCTGGCACCGAAGGGCAACCGCCCGCAACTGCGCTTTCCGCGCCGGCCCGGATGCACGTCGTGCTACAACAACACCACTACCGTACACAGCCGCTGTTCACAACATCACTATCAATGGCGCGCCCGCGGCTCGCCGCCGTCGCCGTCGCAGTCGCAGCCCCAACGCCAGCACTTTTGCACCACCATTCACACGCACCGCAACACAGCTCGCCGACACAGCCGAACAAAACAAACACCACACAACAACAGCAACAACGCCGCCGCCTCTACTTGTGCCGGCGACCCACCCCGCCGATGGCGCACCTTTCGCCAGCCGGCAATCGACACACACGCACCCACCCACCGGGGCCCAGTGCAAAAAAAAAAAAAAAAAAAAAAAAAAAAAAAAAACACACAAAAACAAAAAAACCAAACAACACAAACGACACGGGAAGCGCACACCGCCACTTCGCGCGCACGCCACCAACCAGTCGTCGTCTCAAAATAACAAACACAAACAAAATAAACTAACAACTAGGGCAACACAAAACAAAAACGCCTCGCACGAACCGCCCACAAAAAGGACAAGCACACGCACAGCCTCTGCTGACGACCACGACGCAGCGGCACGCTGCTCCTGTCCCGCGCCCCGCGCCCCACTCGATTCACAACTCACGCGACACCGTCAACGACGGGCTCGCTTCCCGCAACCTACCACCTTTCCGCCACGACGCACAGCCCCAGCCCCACCCGACGACGCCCGTGGCAACGACTGCACTTTCACCACCGCCTCCCCCTTCCCCCCCAAAACACACACACACACACACACACACACACACACACACACACACACAGCCAGCCAAAAACGCACTCGCGACCCACACATGCACGTGCATCGGCACACGCCAACCAGTCAACGTCGACAACCACACGCAAGGCTCGAAACGAAACCGGCGTCCTTCCACGTTGCCATCAAGCTACGCGACACAAGACACAAGGAACCAACACAACAGCCGGCCCCACTAATTCCCACTCTCACGCCGCAAAAAGCACACCGAAACCGCCAAACGCACGCACATTCCCCTTCGCACTGACACCACCGACCGGCTCGCTACCACACACCTCTCGGCAGCCGTTTCACGCCAATTCGCCACACCGCCCACACAGTCGACAAGCGCCCGCCCTGTACGGCACACGCAACGACGCAGCGCAGCAAAGGGCGCCCGCAACACATACCTCTCCGCCGCCCGACGCGCCAACCGCCACACCACACCGCCAGCCACTCGCAAATTGTGCACTGCCACCAGCCACACGTCCAACACGCCGCGCCGCCTCCGGCCACCCGCCAGGGGGCGCTCACGTCCGCGACAACAGCGCGGCCCGCCGGGCCGGGCCGAACCGAACCGAGCCGCCGCTGCTCTGCACTCGGCACGGCCACACCCTGCTGCAGACCGGGCTCGTCCCTCTGTACGCGTCTGCCTGCGCATCAACACAACACGACCTTTTTCTTTTTTTCCTCTCTACCGCCATCCCTTCTTCTCGCGTTTTACTCGTTGTTGCAGCAGCGGCGCACACCTACACATCCACAGCCCCAGCCGAGCCGGCCTCACCTCAGGGCCCGCCGCCAGCGTCTCCTCCTCGGGCACAGGTGCGGTGCTGTGGCCGCCCATCCAACCGCATTGCTGGCCGTCCAGCCACCAGGCGTTCCCACTGCCGCGAGCCACGCCGCGCACCGACCCTGCTGCAGAAAACGAAGCATAGCCAGAGACCGACCGATACACAAAGCAAGCCGTCGCCTCGCCTCTTGTCCTTCCTGCCTTCCTTCCGCCCCCGCCCTTCTCACACCACCGCCTCTCCACTTTCGCCCCCCCCCTCCTTTTTTTTTTTTGTTTTCTTCTTTCTTTCTTTCTTTCTTTGGCCCTCTCTCCTTCCCGCCATGGCGGTTACGGCACCGCCTGCAGCGGCAGATTTTTTGCGCCCACACGCCTACTCCTACCACCATTAACCTTGCCCTGCCCTGCCCATCAACGTCGCAGTCGAACCGACGCTTGCCAACACACTGCCCACGTTCCTTTCTCTTTTCGGCCTACGCCCATTACGCGCCGCCGCCACAGCACCTTCCCTTCCCACAACACACCGACGTCATCACACGCACCCAAAACAGGGGCCACGACCGTGTTCCTCGCCCACTCCCATCCCGCACGGTACGCACATTCCCAACTACTACCGCGCACCCTCCCTTTCCAATCTGTGTGTCTCTGTGTCTGTGTCCTGTCCGCGCGTGACGCCTCTCAACATCCGCCGTCCCCCGTCCCGTTTTCGCCCCCATGCCGTCGTCGCGCCGCCTCCTCCCCGTCCACCGCCGCCCCTGTCCGCCCCGCACCACACCATACACCGCTGCTTGTCCCGGCCGTTGCCACCAAAGGCGCCGACCGCAAACGCGCCACGCCGCAGCCCCCGTGCGTCTCGCGCTCGCTTGCATCTCCGTGCCGACGCTGCCTCTCTTCCCACTCGCACTCGACCTCGACAACACAGTCTTTGGCTCCGCCACTGCGTGTTCCGGTGGTACGCACGCTGCACCACGTATGTATTCATTACCAGAGCGATGGCGAGGCATGACAGCATCTCTGTCTGACCAGAGAGTTCTTTATCGCTGCTAGTCGGCGCTTGGACCGCGCCAGACGACAGTAGTTGCACGCACCGGGTCGCCAGGAACAGTTGTTATATATATTGTAGCGCGAGTCGGGAGAGGTAGTAGTCGGTCGACAGTAGTAGCGGGTGGACGGTTGTACTGAGCGGGCGTCGGCGGCGTGCTCTGCTCGTCTCGCGACTCTGGTCACGGTTCGGGACGATGTATAGTATATTGTGTTATAATCAAAAGGTGGTGTGACGCTGCATTGCGCAAATCTGATAACGTATGTTCATTGTACTTATTTTGTTCAACAACAAAAGCCCCACTATTACTTTTTTTCTAAAGTAACTTTTGTCTCTTAACGAAAAACATTCACTTTTTAAAGACTACTTCCTATGGCATTTCCCTCCAAGGAGTGCAATTAATTACCAGCCAGCACTCATTCATTGCACACAGCTGTGTAAGGGGTATCTACAATTGAGGAGCGGATATAAATGCAATTTTTTGTTTTTTTTTGTTTTTTGTTTTGTGTGTGTGTGTGTTGTAACCTCCCAGCAATATTTAAAATAATGGACAATGTTATTTACGGATGCTAATGGACATTGCGCTAATTGTAACCTCGCCCACAATGAGAGGTATTGAAAATGGCAACAAAAATGTGCAATTCGCAATCTGACTCAAATATAAAGTCTTCACACAACATTTACAAAAGTCCGTTCAGTGACAAGAAACTTCAATTAAACCGAAATATCGGTCTTTGGCCCTGTGCAAAACAATCAGAATTAAAGTCTTACCTCCGAATAAATGGATGTCACATTTCTGCTCTGGTTGTTGCGCAGCGCTTGGAGGAACTGCATTGCAAATAATAATATTCTCTTTCTTTGTGATTTTAGTGACATTTTTCTTCAAAGAAGTGGAACGAACTCTTTAGTTCAATAAAAGATTAAATGTTTGAAAAATGCTTTTGAAATAAAAATTATTATTGGGGAACTTGTTGGAGAATAATTACAATAAATACAATTTCTCATTATCTAACGATTATATCAATTAACAGTATACCTTATTCACCATCTTGACCAGTGTTGCCGACCGCCTACATCACACAACCGCACTCGGCTGCTACTACTGACCGACCGCTCTGCATGACGACTATTAGCGTACTGCACGCGACGACTACTGACAGAGTACAGCCCTCAACTACACAGACTGACTGACTGACTGAGAACCGCTCGCAACACTCGCGCAGTCCAGCGCAAACTCTCTGGTCACAGATGCTACAATGTCTCGCCATCGCTACTATGTTACATACGTGTTTCAGTGTCTTTTTCATTGGGGTAACGATCTTTGGCTCTTTTTATTCTGAATACAGGGCCAAAGGTCAACGGCTGCTGCCCTTATACAATTTATCAGGTTTCATTATGTCTGTTGCAATGTTACATACGGTTCACTCTTTCATTAATATTATCGTTGGGTTTGTTTTGTAGGGACGTTAACATTCTGGCACATTTTTATTATCATCGGACTCTCTGCTATTTGTGCAGGGAGGTTATACCTGGGTCCATTTCCATTTACATTTTAATATTGATAGACTTTTTGTTTTCTTTTTTGTTTCTTGTTGTTTTTCCTTCTTTTTTTTTGTTGTTTTTTTTCTTTTGTTTTGTTTTTCCCGCTCTCACCACCACCGCCGCATCACGCCTTCCGTTTTCTTGGTTTCTTTTCTGTGCTTCAACATCACCGCGCCCCATTTCCACACCACAGCCATCAGCCTCCAAGACGGGCGGGCGCAGTGTGCCATTTCCGGCGCACAAGCACACCCGTACGGTACTCTCCTCGCCCCCACGCCACCAACAACACAGCGACCACGCGGCTTTCAGGCACGGCACGGCACGGCACCGGCGAAATGCGCCGCCCCCGCCCCTCCGCGCATCCGTCCGTCTCGCCACGTTCACTGACAGCCGCGTCTGCGGCTACACCACGACAACCACAACACAACACCGCTCCCCTCCCTGGCAACTCACATTGTTTTTCTCCTCCTCTTTTGCACAAACCACAACGCCGAGCACAGGCGCAAGCCACCCACACCGCGCCCCTCCCCGTCCCGTCTTTGGCCGCCGCTCCTCGTTTCCTCGTTTGCCCCCTCCCATCTCCCGAAATGCCATGCCAGCAGCGTTACGCATGCCCCTCCCCTGTCCACACAACACTACCGCCTAACGAACAGCCTTTTCCGGGCCACATGCAGGGCACGCCCACCTCCAAACGCTGCCAATTCACGGACGCACACACACACTCACTTTCTCGACACCTTTCTGTACGGAGGGTGCGTCATCTCGACCGTGACAGAGTGACGGCAACTATCGACGATCCATTTCCCCCCACTGGTAAAACATGTCCACTAACACCTACATACATCATTCAAGTACACAGACAATAGCATACACACCATGGGAGGGCACACGAACATGGACGGCACGGCACTGTCATACACTCTTCCTCAGAACCATATCAACAAACGTTACGTACATCCGGGAAAGCGAAAGCGAACGCGAAAGCGAAAGCGAAAGCAAAGGCAAAGCCCAATGCAGCCGTCAAAGGTAACGTTCACCACGGCAGACACTTGCAGCCGCGCCGCCGTTAAACGCATTTCAGTGCGGCTCCAATACGCCTCCGACACGGGAACGTTCCGTTGCTCTACGAATGCGTTTCTCCCCTTTTTCCCTTCCTCTCTCTTTTGCCCCCCCCTCCTTGCACTCTTGCCTCATTCCTCACGTTCTGCCCAGACATTCGACCGATCAACGTCAACCTTTCGTTACCGTTCTCAGCGCGACGGTGTACAACAGTATGACGGGTGTGCCCAAGACTTCGGTTCAGTTGCGTGACGCCGGTCTATCGCGCCGATCGACAGTTACTCAGGGGGCGACGGATCGGACCACGTCACCGACACACAAAACACTTTCAAACAAACAAATACATACCGGATGGACACAGACAAACACGTGTACAGACATTCGCCAAACAAACGACCACCGCCGCCGCCGCCGTCGTCGTCTAGCGTGCATCTTGAATGACGACATCGGTGTGCGTGCGTCGTACGCAATCAGTCAGACACGGCTATCAAACATCAGAGTCGAATGGTACATCATCGTGCGTGTCGCCGTACACGTACAGTACAATACAACAACAATGCGTCTTAATGGCACGTTCATTTCAACGTCACTCACACACCTCCACGCTGCAGTTACGTCGCACCATTGTCAAACTCGGCGTACAGCAAAGGGAATAGTGGGCGGCAAAAAAAAAAAACAAAAACCAAACAAAAACATTTCACATTTCACCCTCGCCATGTATGATGTGCAAAAAAACAAACCCGCAAACGGCCGTCGTTACGGTGACACAAAAGTCGCCGATCGCACTGTCCCCCCTCGCAGACGGGTAACACACACACACACCCCAACAACACCAATGGGTCAAAAACCACGCCAACGAGGCGTGCCACCATTCCACGCCACGGCGACCAACCTCGTGGCCGTACCCCGCGCAACACGCTTTGACGCGCCCCCCCACCCACAATCAAAATGCACACATACATCACAGCCGTCCACACACACAAACAACAACAACAATTCCGCCCTTCCCGCAAAAGGCAAGTTGGTGGCCCTGAAAAGGGCCGTTTTGCCGCTCTCGCAACGGAGGAGCCTTCTCCATCCTTCCTTCCATTCCAGAGCCACCTCCTTACTTGGAGCTCGTGTACTTGGTCACCGCCTTCGTGCCCTCGCTCACGGCGTGCTTGGCCAGCTCGCCAGGCAGCAACAGCCGCACAGCGGTCTGGATCTCGCGGGACGTGATGGTCGAGCGCTTGTTGTAGTGCGCCAGGCGAGAAGCCTCGGCCGCAATGCGCTCGAAAATGTCGTTCACGAAGCTGTTCATGATGCTCATCGCCTTCGACGAGATGCCCGTGTCAGGGTGCACCTGCTTCAGCACCTTGTAGATGTAGATGGCATAGCTCTCCTTCCTCTTGCGCTTCTTCTTCTTGTCGCCCTTCGAAATGTTCTTCTGCGCCTTGCCAGCCTTCTTGGCGGCCTTCCCGCTAGTCTTGGGCGGCATCTCGAACCAACGTACGGCAGCAGCAACACCAGTAGCAAGCGCTCCGCTCTAGTCAGCGTCTCCCCACACAGTGGCACCCGCCGCCAGCCGCCGCCGCACCTTTACCAGCTCGCCCTGTTGCGGCCGCCGACCAATGGGGCGCGCGCGCAACCGGCCGCCGCACCCGAGCCCATAAAGCACCCCCACCCCGGCTGCGCCGGCACGCACTCCGCTGCTCGACTCGCTGCCGCTCGCACCGGTCGTTTTCGTTTCCGTTTCGTGTGCACCGTCGCTAGCCCATCGCCATGTCCGGACGCGGAAAGGGAGGCAAAGTCAAGGGCAAGTCAAAGTCCCGCTCAAGCAGGGCTGGGCTCCAGTTCCCGGTCGGCAGAATCCACCGCCTCCTGCGCAAGGGAAACTACGCAGAGCGCGTCGACGCCGGGGCGCCCGTCTACCTCGCCGCCGTCATGGAGTACCTCGCGGCTGAGGTGCTCGAGCTGGCCGGAAACGCGGCCCGCGACAACAAGAAGACGCGCATCATCCCGCGCCACCTGCAGCTTGCCATCCGCAACGACGAGGAGCTCAACAAGCTCCTGTCGGGCGTCACCATCGCACAGGGTGGTGTCCTGCCCAACATCCAGGCCGTCCTGCTGCCAAAGAAGACCGAGAAGAAGGCCTAAAGGAGGCCAGGCAATCGCAGCGCCGCGTGCTCCCCTGCACGCAACGCGCTTTGCCGGCTCGGCCCACAACAATCGGCCCTTTTCAGGGCCACCACACAAACCTACGTCCAAAGCAAAATTTCAGTCGTCCTCGCCGCACCTTGTTTTGTTTTAACTTTGCACCGTCACAGCACAGCCGCCGCCGGCGCACGTCCGCCATCTTGTCGTCCACACAGCCCGTGTGGCCCAAAACACACACACACACACACACATTTTGCACGGTCGCAGTCGCCTTCCAAACCGACAACGGCAGCAATAATGACCATTGTTAAAGGGAGGCGTGTCGACACACCGCCCTCCACTCCCGCGCGCAACGGCCGTCGACACGAACGAAACAGCTGATCCGGCCGCCTATGCCCACACGCCTTGCCTCGGAAACCCCAACGCCGCCGCCGCAAACAAACACACAGAGCCAAACCACGCAAGCAAATAATCACCGCCTCTCGCACAACAACACACAGCCCGCCATCTCCGTCGCGATCGATACAAAGACACACAATAACAAACACACAAACGAAGCAGCTCCACACACAGCCAGCCACATGACACGTTTCCTTTCCTTCTCCCCTCCCAGTCACATCACGTCGCTCAAACGGAAAGAAAGAAAGAAACAAACAAACAACACAGCGCACACACGCAGCAACAACAACACAGACTCTTTCGCACTTTTCAACTTCCGAACAGTGTGGTGGCCCTGAAAAGGGCCGTTTTCTAGTCTCTCCCACCCACAAGCACGGCCGCGGGAAGGCCAGCGCCCGCTGCGACGCAGCCTAACCGCCGAAACCGTACAGGGTGCGCCCCTGCCTCTTCAGGGCGTACACCACGTCCATGGCCGTCACAGTCTTGCGCTTGGCGTGCTCAGTGTACGTCACCGCGTCGCGGATCACGTTCTCCAGGAACACCTTCAGCACCCCACGGGTCTCCTCGTAGATCAGACCAGAGATGCGCTTCACGCCGCCCCTGCGAGCCAGGCGGCGGATGGCGGGCTTCGTGATGCCCTGGATGTTGTCGCGCAACACCTTGCGGTGCCGCTTGGCGCCACCCTTGCCGAGCCCCTTTCCTCCCTTGCCGCGGCCTGTCATCCTTCCTTCCTCGGGCAAAGCAAAACGTGCACAAACAGCAGCTGCAGCGGCTGGCGAGTCGGCTACGGTCTGCGCCCAGCCGTGTGTGCAAATGTGTGGAACATGCGTGTTTGTTCCACGTGATGTAGTTGTAGGTTATAATAGCCTATCGCTATTTTTCCTACAATAAGCAGTGTCTTCTTTATGGGGTAGGCTTATGTTTTTCTATGCTGTCCTGCACTGCGGACTTTGTGTTAGGGTATGCTGCGTGATTACTGCCGCAGCAAGTCTGGCCAGCGAAGGGACGCTCGCCAGTGTGGCCGGTGGCCGAGTCCTCTAACCAGTTGGTTGGCTGACCTCTCGGCCTTTTCATAGAAGGTCGTCGCTGTATCTCTGAATCGTTGCCGCAGCGGCTTGATTCCAGCGACGTGGTGGAGCTCCTCTGTTGGGAAGTCCTTGGGTAGATGCAGTGCAAGACGCAACGCCCTGTTTTGTATTGTCTGAAGGCGTTTGAGGTTGGTTTCAGCCGTGTTGCCCCACACGACTGCGGCGTACTCCAGCAGCGGTCGAATGGCGGCCTTGTACAGCGTAAGACCGACGTCTTCTGGCAGCGTTGTCGTGGGGTTGAGCACTGGGTAGAGCAGCCTCAATCTACCCAGTCTCCCCGACGTCGACGCCGATGGCGCCGACGCCGCACTTCAGCACCTGTCGCAAGCCATCACAGATGCAGCCACAGCCGCAACTCCCGCGAGGCGTCCAGCGGAGGAAGTTCACCTCCCTCACCAGCTCCCGCAACGCATCCGTGACGCCATAGCTGCCAAAAACAGGCTGCAGCGGGAATGGCAACTCACGCGTAACCCGCGTACCAAGCGGGAACTAAATCGTATGCGCCGCCACATCAGGGCGGACGTGGATGCGCATCGAAACGCTGAGTGGGCTGCGAAAATAGGGCAACTTGACATCGAGGACGGGTCGGCGTGGAAGTCCATGAAAAGCTTCCTACGCCGCACGCAGCCCATACCGCCTCTGCTAGTGGGTAACAGGTTTGTTAGCGAACCAGACGCCAAGGCTAATGCACTGGCTGATGCCTTCGCTGCAAACTTTACCCCCATGGAGGACCCTATCGACGAAGAACACGTCCGCCTCGTAGCAGACCGTCTTCCAGTCTTCTTACGTGAACGCGCAGAGGACGACGAGATTCAGCCTGTCTCGTCGGACGAAGTGCAACTACAGCTTCGCCACCTTCAGCGCAAGAAAGCAGGCGGAGCAGACAACATCACCAACCTGATGCTGAAGCAGCTTCCCGACGCCGCAGCACAACATCTTGCGGCCATTTTTAACGGGATTCTGCGCTCCAGCGAGTATCCAGCCTGTTGGAAGCATGCTGAGGTAGTCGCCTTGCCGAAGCCGGGGAAGGACGCGCGCATTGCGAAGAACTACCGGCCCATCAGTCTACGGTCTGCGCCCAGCGCGCCCGCCGCCCCCCTATATAGACTCTGGCCCGCCCTCCCCCCACCACGCGCAACCGAGGGCATATAAGCGCAGCACGGAGGCGCGCGGGCCCGTTGTCAAGGCAGCACCGGACGCCGCGCCGCACCTAACCTCCACGCACGCCGCTCCGCTACCGCTACCGCTACCGCCATGGCCCGCACAAAGCAAACGGCCCGCAAGTCCACCGGCGGAAAGGCGCCGCGCAAACAGCTCGCCACCAAGGCGGCGAGGAAGAGCGCGCCCGCCACCGGAGGCGTCAAGAAGCCCCACCGCTACAGGCCGGGCACCGTCGCCCTGCGAGAAATCAGGCGCTACCAGAAGAGCACAGAGCTGCTCATCCGCAAGCTGCCATTCCAGCGCCTAGTGCGCGAGATCGCCCAGGACTTCAAGACCGACCTGCGCTTCCAGAGCTCCGCAGTCATGGCCCTGCAGGAGGCCAGCGAGGCCTACCTCGTCGGCCTCTTCGAAGACACCAACCTGTGCGCAATCCACGCCAAGCGCGTCACCATCATGCCCAAGGACATCCAGCTCGCGCGCCGCATCCGCGGCGAGCGCGCCTAAACCGCGCCGCGGCACCGCACCGCACCGCACCGCACAAACAAAAACGGCCCTTTTCAGGGCCACTAACATCTCTCCGTCGCGAGCAAACTTTGTCGGTCGCCTGCCTCTCGCCCCGCAACCCAAAAACAAAAAAAAACCACCACTTCCCGTCCGTCCGCCACACCCGCTCACTCTGCCTGCCTGCTAGCAGCGCGCAACAATCACACATCATCCCTCCCCGGCGCTCAAAGCGCACAATACCCAACGGCCGACGTCACACCGCACGGGTGGCTGGCCGGCCGCCGCTTTCGTTTCGAAAACAAAAAAAACCCGCACTCCACTCCGACGGCCAACGGCCAGGCAGGCGCGCGCGCTCGCTCGCTCTACGCGCCACCGAAATCCCCGCCGACTCCTTCCACATCTCAACGTGCCCCCCGTTGCAAAACATAACACACACACACACACACACACAAAGGAACAAAACAAAACAAAGACCAGACACGACTCGACAAGACAGACATCCGAGACGAACGAACGCAGGCAAGCCAACCAACGTATTCAAACAAAACAACGTGACAGAAAAACCAACCGTCGGCCGCCGCCACAAACACGGCGACAATCAACCACGACAACAACAACAACACCGCTTACCGCTACCGCCGCCCACACCCGCCACCGACCCCCGCAATCCAACCACCACGGCACGCAAACAGCATCCCCACGGGCATACAGAAACGCCAGACAGACACCCACACCAAACGCAACACGACAATCAAAACCTTCCCCGACGTGCTTTGATGGCCCTGAGAAGGGCCGTTTTGGGCCGCGCGTCTCTTGCGCGCCACTAGACGACGACGGGGGGTGGGGACGACGGAGTCAAGCGCCAAACCCTTCCTTTCTCCCATCTCTTTCTCCTCTACTCTACTTCTTCTTCTTGGGCGAAGCCTTCGCCTTAGACGGCGTCGTCGCCTTCTTCGGGCGCGGCGCCTTCGGCTTCTTCGTCGGAACCTTGGCGGCCTTCTTCGCCTTCGACGGCGACTTGGCCTTGGCCGGCTTGGCCGCAGCCGCCTTCTTCGCACCCGCGGGCGCGGCCGACGCCGCAGACGCCTTCTTGGCGGCGCCCGCCTTCCGACCGGTCGCCGCCTTCACGCCACCAGCCTTCTTTGCGCCGGCCGCACGGGCGCCCTTCTTCTCCTTGCTGGCCGGAGCGGCGCGCTTCTTCTTGGCACCGCCAGCACGAGCCTTGCCGCCCTCGGCCGCCCCCCCGCCGCCGGCGCCGGCAAGCTTGAACGAGCCGGACGCGCCCTTCCCCTTCGTCTGCACCAGCTCGCCCGCCACGACGGCCGACTTGAGGTACTTCTTGATAAACGGCGCCAGCTTCTCCGCGTCCAGCTTGTAGTGCGCGGCTATGTACTTCTTGATCGCCTGCAGCGACGACCCGCCGCGCTCCTTCAGACTCTTGATGGCGGCCGTCACCATCTCAGAGGTGCGCGGGTGCGCAGGCTTGGCGCGCGGCTTCTTCGCAGACGACGCAGACTTGGCCTTCTTCGTAGTGCCGGTGGCGGCGGGTGCCGCAGCAGTCTCGTTCGTAGCCGCCTGATCTGCCATTTCGACGACGCGCGTAACACACAGCGAGAGCGAGCGGGACGGCAGGCAGGCACGCAAGCACAGCACAGCAGCAGAGCAGAGAATCACAAGGCCCAGCCAGTGTCGCGGGCGGGCGCGGACGGCCGAGAGAGCGGCCGCCACTCTGCGCGCCGCCGCGCCGCGCCTCCCGCGCTTGCTACCGCCCAACGTCCGACAGCCTGTGCGGAGCAGCCCCAAACCTGCGCCACAACCGCCCGCGCCTTTCAAACCACCGAGGATGGGGCTACACACAGCCACACCACAGTCGCCAACCAGTCGCCACGGCAGCGCCGCAAACCACGGCCAAACTGCAGCTACCGCGCGCTACAGCCTGGGTCGGCCCGCCGAGAATCGCCGCCCCCGCCCAAATGCCGCCCCCACAGCCCCAGCCGACGACCCGCCACAATGGCCAAACCTTCGGCAAAACTCCCACACCGTCGCCGCGGCAGCCCGGCCAGCGCGGCCGGCGCCACAGCCACACAAGCCGAGGCGTGCGGCGATGACGGCCGTGCAAACGCGCCTCCGCCGCCCCATCGCCTTCCGTCGCCCTCCCGCCGTTTCCCGATCGGCCCGCAGCCGTCGGGCCACATCGCGCGCCGTCCTCCTCCTCTCGCCCGCCAACATTCACAGCCGTTTCTCAACAATTGCCCGCCGCAAACGGACGCCGCCTGCGCAACAGGCGCCGCCGCCCCTCGCCGCTTCCGACCCAACCCCTCGACCGAGGCAAACCGCAATCCGAATCTACAGACCAACCCAATCTGCCGTCAAGCACACACGACAGCCGACCTTACACGTTACGCGTTACACATTACGTTTACACGTCTACGTTAGGTTAGGTTAGGTTAGGTGGACGTGGGTTAGGTTAAGGGGACTTGGGTTAGGTTAAGCGTCAAACTTAGGTTAAGCATTCAAACACGTCAGGCGTCAGAGGTTAGGTTAGGTTAGGTTAGGTTAGGTTAGGTTAGGTTAGGTTAGGTTACACGTTAGGTTAAGGGGTCAGTGCTAGGTTAAGAAGCGTCAAACGTAGGTTAAAAAAGCGTTCAAAAACGTGAGGCGTGAGCCGGACAGCTTACCTTACGTAGACGTTAGGGGCTCACAGGCTGAGCTCACCTCGCCACACCACAGGTTAGGTTCGGTTCGGTTCGCTCGGCTCAGCGTAAAGCGCCGAGGTCAGGGTTACGTTCGTTCACCTTCGGGCGCCACACTTTCGGTTGAAAGGTCGCGACGGGACGACGTCGGCAGGCACGCCGCAAACGAACAAAAACGTACAGACGACGTCGGAAACCGCCGACAGACGGGGGAGCAGCACGACCACGACCAGACACCGAGCGCGAACGAGACACACGCGAACCACCCCCACCGGCCAAAGGGCACCACACAACAACCCAGAGCACCACGTGTCGACACCAGAGCAACCCGCCGCTCACGCGACATGGCTGGCACCGAAGGGCAACCGCCCGCAACTGCGCTTTCCGCGCCGGCCCGGATGCACGTCGTGCTACAACAACACCACTACCGTACACAGCCGCTGTTCACAACATCACTATCAATGGCGCGCCCGCGGCTCGCCGCCGTCGCCGTCGCAGTCGCAGCCCCAACGCCAGCACTTTTGCACCACCATTCACACGCACCGCAACACAGCTCGCCGACACAGCCGAACAAAACAAACACCACACAACAACAGCAACAACGCCGCCGCCTCTACTTGTGCCGGCGACCCACCCCGCCGATGGCGCACCTTTCGCCAGCCGGCAATCGACACACACGCACCCACCCACCGGGGCCCAGTGCAAAAAAAAAAAAAAAAAAAAAAAAAAAAAAAAAAAAAAACACACAAAAACAAAAAAACCAAACAACACAAACGACACGGGAAGCGCACACCGCCACTTCGCGCGCACGCCACCAACCAGTCGTCGTCTCAAAATAACAAACACAAACAAAATAAACTAACAACTAGGGCAACACAAAACAAAAACGCCTCGCACGAACCGCCCACAAAAAGGACAAGCACACGCACAGCCTCTGCTGACGACCACGACGCAGCGGCACGCTGCTCCTGTCCCGCGCCCCGCGCCCCACTCGATTCACAACTCACGCGACACCGTCAACGACGGGCTCGCTTCCCGCAACCTACCACCTTTCCGCCACGACGCACAGCCCCAGCCCCACCCGACGACGCCCGTGGCAACGACTGCACTTTCACCACCGCCTCCCCCTTCCCCCCCAAAACACACACACACACACACACACACACACACAGCCAGCCAAAAACGCACTCGCGACCCACACATGCACGTGCATCGGCACACGCCAACCAGTCAACGTCGACAACCACACGCAAGGCTCGAAACGAAACCGGCGTCCTTCCACGTTGCCATCAAGCTACGCGACACAAGACACAAGGAACCAACACAACAGCCGGCCCCACTAATTCCCACTCTCACGCCGCAAAAAGCACACCGAAACCGCCAAACGCACGCACATTCCCCTTCGCACTGACACCACCGACCGGCTCGCTACCACACACCTCTCGGCAGCCGTTTCACGCCAATTCGCCACACCGCCCACACAGTCGACAAGCGCCCGCCCTGTACGGCACACGCAACGACGCAGCGCAGCAAAGGGCGCCCGCAACACATACCTCTCCGCCGCCCGACGCGCCAACCGCCACACCACACCGCCAGCCACTCGCAAATTGTGCACTGCCACCAGCCACACGTCCAACACGCCGCGCCGCCTCCGGCCACCCGCCAGGGGGCGCTCACGTCCGCGACAACAGCGCGGCCCGCCGGGCCGGGCCGAACCGAACCGAGCCGCCGCTGCTCTGCACTCGGCACGGCCACACCCTGCTGCAGACCGGGCTCGTCCCTCTGTACGCGTCTGCCTGCGCATCAACACAACACGACCTTTTTCTTTTTTTCCTCTCTACCGCCATCCCTTCTTCTCGCGTTTTACTCGTTGTTGCAGCAGCGGCGCACACCTACACATCCACAGCCCCAGCCGAGCCGGCCTCACCTCAGGGCCCGCCGCCAGCGTCTCCTCCTCGGGCACAGGTGCGGTGCTGTGGCCGCCCATCCAACCGCATTGCTGGCCGTCCAGCCACCAGGCGTTCCCACTGCCGCGAGCCACGCCGCGCACCGACCCTGCTGCAGAAAACGAAGCATAGCCAGAGACCGACCGATACACAAAGCAAGCCGTCGCCTCGCCTCTTGTCCTTCCTGCCTTCCTTCCGCCCCCGCCCTTCTCACACCACCGCCTCTCCACTTTGGCCCCCCCCCGCCTCCTTTTTTTTTTTTTGTTTTCTTCTTTCTTTCTTTCTTTCTTTGGCCCTCTCTCCTTCCCGCCATGGCGGTTACGGCACCGCCTGCAGCGGCAGATTTTTTGCGCCCACACGCCTACTCCTACCACCATTAACCTTGCCCTGCCCTGCCCATCAACGTCGCAGTCGAACCGACGCTTGCCAACACACTGCCCACGTTCCTTTCTCTTTTCGGCCTACGCCCATTACGCGCCGCCGCCACAGCACCTTCCCTTCCCACAACACACCGACGTCATCACACGCACCCAAAACAGGGGCCACGACCGTGTTCCTCGCCCACTCCCATCCCGCACGGTACGCACATTCCCAACTACTACCGCGCACCCTCCCTTTCCAATCTGTGTGTCTCTGTGTCTGTGTCCTGTCCGCGCGTGACGCCTCTCAACATCCGCCGTCCCCCGTCCCGTTTTCGCCCCCATGCCGTCGTCGCGCCGCCTCCTCCCCGTCCACCGCCGCCCCTGTCCGCCCCGCACCACACCATACACCGCTGCTTGTCCCGGCCGTTGCCACCAAAGGCGCCGACCGCAAACGCGCCACGCCGCAGCCCCCGTGCGTCTCGCGCTCGCTTGCATCTCCGTGCCGACGCTGCCTCTCTTCCCACTCGCACTCGACCTCGACAACACAGTCTTTGGCTCCGCCACTGCGTGTTCCGGTGGTACGCACGCTGCACCACGTATGTATTCATTACCAGAGCGATGGCGAGGCATGACAGCATCTCTGTCTGACCAGAGAGTTCTTTATCGCTGCTAGTCGGCGCTTGGACCGCGCCAGACGACAGTAGTTGCACGCACCAGGTCGCCAGGAACAGTTGTTATATATATTGTAGCGCGAGTCGGGAGAGGTAGTAGTCGGTCGACAGTAGTAGCGGGTGGACGGTTGTACTGAGCGGGCGTCGGCGGCGTGCTCTGCTCGTCTCGCGACTCTGGTCACGGTTCGGGACGATGTATAGTATATTGTGTTATAATCAAAAGGTGGTGTGACGCTGCATTGCGCAAATCTGATAACGTATGTTCATTGTACTTATTTTGTTCAACAACAAAAGCCCCACTATTACTTTTTTTCTAAAGTAACTTTTGTCTCTTAACGAAAAACATTCACTTTTTAAAGACTACTTCCTATGGCATTTCCCTCCAAGGAGTGCAATTAATTACCAGCCAGCACTCATTCATTGCACACAGCTGTGTAAGGGGTATCTACAATTGAGGAGCGGATATAAATGCAATTTTTTGTTTTTTTTTGTTTTTTGTTTTGTGTGTGTGTGTGTTGTAACCTCCCAGCAATATTTAAAATAATGGACAATGTTATTTACGGATGCTAATGGACATTGCGCTAATTGTAACCTCGCCCACAATGAGAGGTATTGAAAATGGCAACAAAAATGTGCAATTCGCAATCTGACTCAAATATAAAGTCTTCACACAACATTTACAAAAGTCCGTTCAGTGACAAGAAACTTCAATTAAACCGAAATATCGGTCTTTGGCCCTGTGCAAAACAATCAGAATTAAAGTCTTACCTCCGAATAAATGGATGTCACATTTCTGCTCTGGTTGTTGCGCAGCGCTTGGAGGAACTGCATTGCAAATAATAATATTCTCTTTCTTTGTGATTTTAGTGACATTTTTCTTCAAAGAAGTGGAACGAACTCTTTAGTTCAATAAAAGATTAAATGTTTGAAAAATGCTTTTGAAATAAAAATTATTATTGGGGAACTTGTTGGAGAATAATTACAATAAATACAATTTCTCATTATCTAACGATTATATCAATTAACAGTATACCTTATTCACCATCTTGACCAGTGTTGCCGACCGCCTACATCACACAACCGCACTCGGCTGCTACTACTGACCGACCGCTCTGCATGACGACTATTAGCGTACTGCACGCGACGACTACTGACAGAGTACAGCCCTCAACTACACAGACTGACTGACTGACTGAGAACCGCTCGCAACACTCGCGCAGTCCAGCGCAAACTCTCTGGTCACAGATGCTACAATGTCTCGCCATCGCTACTATGTTACATACGTGTTTCAGTGTCTTTTTCATTGGGGTAACGATCTTTGGCTCTTTTTATTCTGAATACAGGGCCAAAGGTCAACGGCTGCTGCCCTTATACAATTTATCAGGTTTCATTATGTCTGTTGCAATGTTACATACGGTTCACTCTTTCATTAATATTATCGTTGGGTTTGTTTTGTAGGGACGTTAACATTCTGGCACATTTTTATTATCATCGGACTCTCTGCTATTTGTGCAGGGAGGTTATACCTGGGTCCATTTCCATTTACATTTTAATATTGATAGACTTTTTGTTTTCTTTTTTGTTTCTTGTTGTTTTTCCTTCTTTTTTTTTGTTGTTTTTTTTCTTTTGTTTTGTTTTTCCCGCTCTCACCACCACCGCCGCATCACGCCTTCCGTTTTCTTGGTTTCTTTTCTGTGCTTCAACATCACCGCGCCCCATTTCCACACCACAGCCATCAGCCTCCAAGACGGGCGGGCGCAGTGTGCCATTTCCGGCGCACAAGCACAC
The DNA here is from genome assembly GCF_021461395.2 of Schistocerca americana. Lineage (NCBI taxonomy): Eukaryota > Metazoa > Arthropoda > Insecta > Orthoptera > Acrididae > Schistocerca > Schistocerca americana. The sequence continues at coordinate 558,186 of NW_025725351.1, read as the reverse complement.
CCGTACGGTACTCTCCTCGCCCCCACGCCACCAACAACACAGCGACCACGCGGCTTTCAGGCACGGCACGGCACGGCACCGGCGAAATGCGCCGCCCCCGCCCCTCCGCGCATCCGTCCGTCTCGCCACGTTCACTGACAGCCGCGTCTGCGGCTACACCACGACAACCACAACACAACACCGCTCCCCTCCCTGGCAACTCACATTGTTTTTCTCCTCCTCTTTTGCACAAACCACAACGCCGAGCACAGGCGCAAGCCACCCACACCGCGCCCCTCCCCGTCCCGTCTTTGGCCGCCGCTCCTCGTTTCCTCGTTTGCCCCCTCCCATCTCCCGAAATGCCATGCCAGCAGCGTTACGCATGCCCCTCCCCTGTCCACACAACACTACCGCCTAACGAACAGCCTTTTCCGGGCCACATGCAGGGCACGCCCACCTCCAAACGCTGCCAATTCACGGACGCACACACACACTCACTTTCTCGACACCTTTCTGTACGGAGGGTGCGTCATCTCGACCGTGACAGAGTGACGGCAACTATCGACGATCCATTTCCCCCCACTGGTAAAACATGTCCACTAACACCTACATACATCATTCAAGTACACAGACAATAGCATACACACAATGGGAGGGCACACGAACATGGACGGCACGGCACTGTCATACACTCTTCCTCAGAACCATATCAACAAACGTTACGTACATCCGGGAAAGCGAAAGCGAACGCGAAAGCGAAAGCGAAAGCAAAGGCAAAGCCCAATGCAGCCGTCAAAGGTAACGTTCACCACGGCAGACACTTGCAGCCGCGCCGCCGTTAAACGCATTTCAGTGCGGCTCCAATACGCCTCCGACACGGGAACGTTCCGTTGCTCTACGAATGCGTTTCTCCCCTTTTTCCCTTCCTCTCTCTTTTGCCCCCCCTCCTTGCACTCTTGCCTCATTCCTCACGTTCTGCCCAGACATTCGACCGATCAACGTCAACCTTTCGTTACCGTTCTCAGCGCGACGGTGTACAACAGTATGACGGGTGTGCCCAAGACTTCGGTTCAGTTGCGTGACGCCGGTCTATCGCGCCGATCGACAGTTACTCAGGGGGCGACGGATCGGACCACGTCACCGACACACAAAACACTTTCAAACAAACAAATACATACCGGATGGACACAGACAAACACGTGTACAGACATTCGCCAAACAAACGACCACCGCCGCCGCCGCCGTCGTCGTCTAGCGTGCATCTTGAATGACGACATCGGTGTGCGTGCGTCGTACGCAATCAGTCAGACACGGCTATCAAACATCAGAGTCGAATGGTACATCATCGTGCGTGTCGCCGTACACGTACAGTACAATACAACAACAATGCGTCTTAATGGCACGTTCATTTCAACGTCACTCACACACCTCCACGCTGCAGTTACGTCGCACCATTGTCAAACTCGGCGTACAGCAAAGGGAATAGTGGGCGGCAAAAAAAAAAAAAACAAAAACCAAACAAAAACATTTCACATTTCACCCTCGCCATGTATGATGTGCAAAAAAACAAACCCGCAAACGGCCGTCGTTACGGTGACACAAAAGTCGCCGATCGCACTGTCCCCCCTCGCAGACGGGTAACACACACACACACCCCAACAACACCAATGGGTCAAAAACCACGCCAACGAGGCGTGCCACCATTCCACGCCACGGCGACCAACCTCGTGGCCGTACCCCGCGCAACACGCTTTGACGCGCCCCCCCACCCACAATCAAAATGCACACATACATCACAGCCGTCCACACACACAAACAACAACAACAATTCCGCCCTTCCCGCAAAAGGCAAGTTGGTGGCCCTGAAAAGGGCCGTTTTGCCGCTCTCGCAACGGAGGAGCCTTCTCCATCCTTCCTTCCATTCCAGAGCCACCTCCTTACTTGGAGCTCGTGTACTTGGTCACCGCCTTCGTGCCCTCGCTCACGGCGTGCTTGGCCAGCTCGCCAGGCAGCAACAGCCGCACAGCGGTCTGGATCTCGCGGGACGTGATGGTCGAGCGCTTGTTGTAGTGCGCCAGGCGAGAAGCCTCGGCCGCAATGCGCTCGAAAATGTCGTTCACGAAGCTGTTCATGATGCTCATCGCCTTCGACGAGATGCCCGTGTCAGGGTGCACCTGCTTCAGCACCTTGTAGATGTAGATGGCATAGCTCTCCTTCCTCTTGCGCTTCTTCTTCTTGTCGCCCTTCGAAATGTTCTTCTGCGCCTTGCCAGCCTTCTTGGCGGCCTTCCCGCTAGTCTTGGGCGGCATCTCGAACCAACGTACGGCAGCAGCAACACCAGTAGCAAGCGCTCCGCTCTAGTCAGCGTCTCCCCACACAGTGGCACCCGCCGCCAGCCGCCGCCGCACCTTTACCAGCTCGCCCTGTTGCGGCCGCCGACCAATGGGGCGCGCGCGCAACCGGCCGCCGCACCCGAGCCCATAAAGCACCCCCACCCCGGCTGCGCCGGCACGCACTCCGCTGCTCGACTCGCTGCCGCTCGCACCGGTCGTTTTCGTTTCCGTTTCGTGTGCACCGTCGCTAGCCCATCGCCATGTCCGGACGCGGAAAGGGAGGCAAAGTCAAGGGCAAGTCAAAGTCCCGCTCAAGCAGGGCTGGGCTCCAGTTCCCGGTCGGCAGAATCCACCGCCTCCTGCGCAAGGGAAACTACGCAGAGCGCGTCGGCGCCGGGGCGCCCGTCTACCTCGCCGCCGTCATGGAGTACCTCGCGGCTGAGGTGCTCGAGCTGGCCGGAAACGCGGCCCGCGACAACAAGAAGACGCGCATCATCCCGCGCCACCTGCAGCTTGCCATCCGCAACGACGAGGAGCTCAACAAGCTCCTGTCGGGCGTCACCATCGCACAGGGTGGTGTCCTGCCCAACATCCAGGCCGTCCTGCTGCCAAAGAAGACCGAGAAGAAGGCCTAAAGGAGGCCAGGCAATCGCAGCGCCGCGTGCTCCCCTGCACGCAACGCGCTTTGCCGGCTCGGCCCACAACAATCGGCCCTTTTCAGGGCCACCACACAAACCTACGTCCAAAGCAAAATTTCAGTCGTCCTCGCCGCACCTTGTTTTGTTTTAACTTTGCACCGTCACAGCACAGCCGCCGCCGGCGCACGTCCGCCATCTTGTCGTCCACACAGCCCGTGTGGCCCAAAACACACACACACACACACACATTTTGCACGGTCGCAGTCGCCTTCCAAACCGACAACGGCAGCAATAATGACCATTGTTAAAGGGAGGCGTGTCGACACACCGCCCTCCACTCCCGCGCGCAACGGCCGTCGACACGAACGAAACAGCTGATCCGGCCGCCTATGCCCACACGCCTTGCCTCGGAAACCCCAACGCCGCCGCCGCAAACAAACACACAGAGCCAAACCACGCAAGCAAATAATCACCGCCTCTCGCACAACAACACACAGCCCGCCATCTCCGTCGCGATCGATACAAAGACACACAATAACAAACACACAAACGAAGCAGCTCCACACACAGCCAGCCACATGACACGTTTCCTTTCCTTCTCCCCTCCCAGTCACATCACGTCGCTCAAACGGAAAGAAAGAAAGAAACAAACAAACAACACAGCGCACACACGCAGCAACAACAACACAGACTCTTTCGCACTTTTCAACTTCCGAACAGTGTGGTGGCCCTGAAAAGGGCCGTTTTCTAGTCTCTCCCACCCACAAGCACGGCCGCGGGAAGGCCAGCGCCCGCTGCGACGCAGCCTAACCGCCGAAACCGTACAGGGTGCGCCCCTGCCTCTTCAGGGCGTACACCACGTCCATGGCCGTCACAGTCTTGCGCTTGGCGTGCTCAGTGTACGTCACCGCGTCGCGGATCACGTTCTCCAGGAACACCTTCAGCACCCCGCGGGTCTCCTCGTAGATCAGACCAGAGATGCGCTTCACGCCGCCCCTGCGAGCCAGGCGGCGGATGGCGGGCTTCGTGATGCCCTGGATGTTGTCGCGCAACACCTTGCGGTGCCGCTTGGCGCCACCCTTGCCGAGCCCCTTTCCTCCCTTGCCGCGGCCTGTCATCCTTCCTTCCTCGGGCAAAGCAAAACGTGCACAAACAGCAGCTGCAGCGGCTGGCGAGTCGGCTACGGTCTGCGCCCAGCGCGCCCGCCGCCCCCCTATATAGACTCTGGCCCGCCCTCCCCCCACCACGCGCAACCGAGGGCATATAAGCGCAGCACGGAGGCGCGCGGGCCCGTTGTCAAGGCAGCACCGGACGCCGCGCCGCACCTAACCTCCACGCACGCCGCTCCGCTACCGCTACCGCTACCGCCATGGCCCGCACAAAGCAAACGGCCCGCAAGTCCACCGGCGGAAAGGCGCCGCGCAAACAGCTCGCCACCAAGGCGGCGAGGAAGAGCGCGCCCGCCACCGGAGGCGTCAAGAAGCCCCACCGCTACAGGCCGGGCACCGTCGCCCTGCGAGAAATCAGGCGCTACCAGAAGAGCACAGAGCTGCTCATCCGCAAGCTGCCATTCCAGCGCCTAGTGCGCGAGATCGGCCCAGGACTTCAAGACCGACCTGCGCTTCCAGAGCTCCGCAGTCATGGCCCTGCAGGAGGCCAGCGAGGCCTACCTCGTCGGCCTCTTCGAAGACACCAACCTGTGCGCAATCCACGCCAAGCGCGTCACCATCATGCCCAAGGACATCCAGCTCGCGCGCCGCATCCGCGGCGAGCGCGCCTAAACCGCGCCGCGGCACCGCACCGCACCGCACCGCACAAACAAAAACGGCCCTTTTCAGGGCCACTAACATCTCTCCGTCGCGAGCAAACTTTGTCGGTCGCCTGCCTCTCGCCCCGCAACCCAAAAACAAAAAAAAACCACCACTTCCCGTCCGTCCGCCACACCCGCTCACTCTGCCTGCCTGCTAGCAGCGCGCAACAATCACACATCATCCCTCCCCGGCGCTCAAAGCGCACAATACCCAACGGCCGACGTCACACCGCACGGGTGGCTGGCCGGCCGCCGCTTTCGTTTCGAAAACAAAAAAAACCCGCACTCCACTCCGACGGCCAACGGCCAGGCAGGCGCGCGCGCTCGCTCGCTCTACGCGCCACCGAAATCCCCGCCGACTCCTTCCACATCTCAACGTGCCCCCCGTTGCAAAACATAACACACACACACACACACACAAAGGAACAAAACAAAACAAAGACCAGACACGACTCGACAAGACAGACATCCGAGACGAACGAACGCAGGCAAGCCAACCAACGTATTCAAACAAAACAACGTGACAGAAAAACCAACCGTCGGCCGCCGCCACAAACACGGCGACAATCAACCACGACAACAACAACAACACCGCTTACCGCTACCGCCGCCCACACCCGCCACCGACCCCCGCAATCCAACCACCACGGCACGCAAACAGCATCCCCACGGGCATACAGAAACGCCAGACAGACACCCACACCAAACGCAACACGACAATCAAAACCTTCCCCGACGTGCTTTGATGGCCCTGAGAAGGGCCGTTTTGGGCCGCGCGTCTCTTGCGCGCCACTAGACGACGACGGGGGGTGGGGACGACGGAGTCAAGCGCCAAACCCTTCCTTTCTCCCATCTCTTTCTCCTCTACTCTACTTCTTCTTCTTGGGCGAAGCCTTCGCCTTAGACGGCGTCGTCGCCTTCTTCGGGCGCGGCGCCTTCGGCTTCTTCGTCGGAACCTTGGCGGCCTTCTTCGCCTTCGACGGCGACTTGGCCTTGGCCGGCTTGGCCGCAGCCGCCTTCTTCGCACCCGCGGGCGCGGCCGACGCCGCAGACGCCTTCTTGGCGGCGCCCGCCTTCCGACCGGTCGCCGCCTTCACGCCACCAGCCTTCTTTGCGCCGGCCGCACGGGCGCCCTTCTTCTCCTTGCTGGCCGGAGCGGCGCGCTTCTTCTTGGCACCGCCAGCACGAGCCTTGCCGCCCTCGGCCGCCCCCCCGCCGCCGGCGCCGGCAAGCTTGAACGAGCCGGACGCGCCCTTCCCCTTCGTCTGCACCAGCTCGCCCGCCACGACGGCCGACTTGAGGTACTTCTTGATAAACGGCGCCAGCTTCTCCGCGTCCAGCTTGTAGTGCGCGGCTATGTACTTCTTGATCGCCTGCAGCGACGACCCGCCGCGCTCCTTCAGACTCTTGATGGCGGCCGTCACCATCTCAGAGGTGCGCGGGTGCGCAGGCTTGGCGCGCGGCTTCTTCGCAGACGACGCAGACTTGGCCTTCTTCGTAGTGCCGGTGGCGGCGGGTGCCGCAGCAGTCTCGTTCGTAGCCGCCTGATCTGCCATTTCGACGACGCGCGTAACACACAGCGAGAGCGAGCGGGACGGCAGGCAGGCACGCAAGCACAGCACAGCAGCAGAGCAGAGAATCACAAGGCCCAGCCAGTGTCGCGGGCGGGCGCGGACGGCCGAGAGAGCGGCCGCCACTCTGCGCGCCGCCGCGCCGCGCCTCCCGCGCTTGCTACCCAGTCGAGTGAGCGATGTCAGACGGGATGGACGTGTCACTCTGCGCTCGCGCGACCGGAGCACGTGCTCCGGCTGCGCCCGCGTCGGCCGGCCGCGGTCCGATGGGGCTTGCCCCACCGGCCGCCTCGCCATCAGCCGACGCACATACGACGACCGGACCTGTCGCGGGGGGAAGTAATAGTACCCTCGCGGCAGAGCAGCCTTTGGATGCCGATATGGATTACTCTTCGGATATAGATGAAGATACCACCGTGCAGGAGGTCATCAACCGACGACGATCGGAGTTGCGGCGCAGAAGCAGCGCGGACGGCCGCTCTACGTCGGGACGGCTTACACGGAATGAACCGCGGGACGAGGGTTTCCGACAGCCGCCGTTGAAGAAGCAGGCTAGGCCACGGCGACTCGTCGTCGCGAGAGAATTGGAGGTCTCAAACTCCTTCCAGCCGCTGCAGGGCGAAGGGGCCACGCTAGAAGATGCCGCCTCTTCCCTGGCAGAACAGCAGCAACGTCGTGCGATGCAGCAGCGTGCTGATGGCGCGGCACAGCAGCCGCAGCATGAGGGCGAGACGCCCATGGATGACCAGTCGGCCCCCACGCCGACCGCACCACGTCGGAAAATACCGCCGATCTTTCTACAATACAAGGATTCGTACAAGGATTTACATGACTGGCTTAAAACACACTGCCGTCAAGGATTTACAGTCAAACAGTCGGGGGATGGCAACCTGAAGCTAATGCTAGCGTCTACCGAAGACTACATCTTGGTCCACGACATGCTTGGCCAGAAGGGCATCCCGATGTTCACTTTTCCGGCAGTTCGGCCGCCGACGATCAAGGCGCTCATCAAGGGCATCCCTATCACATTGGCGCATGCTGATGTCAAAGAGGAACTGGAGGAACTTGGTTTCGTGGCCTCTCTGATCGAGCACCATCGGATGCCGGGAACCAACCAGCAGACTGGTCATCGGGTGGTTATCCTACCAGATACAGCAGAACATCGCGATATTTTCAACCTGGAACGCTTCTACGGCTTGGAAATCAAAGTGGAAAAGCTCCGGAAGTCCCGTGGCCCGACGCAGTGTTATCGATGCCAAGGGTTCGGCCATGTTGCCAGGTGGTGCACCATGCCCTGGATTTGCGTCAAGTGCGGCGCCAATCATGACAGCAGGACGTGCACAAGAAGCAGAGATCAGCCAGCGACCTGTGGACTTTGCGGGGGCGCTCATCCGGCGAACTTCCGTTCGTGCAGTAAACACAAAGAGGCCAGTCGACGAATGCGCGGTCTTCCGCCTACCTTCAAGCAGACGACGCCCGCCAGTCGCCGCCGACCCAGGCAGCCGCCTCCGCCGCAGACTTCTGATGCCCGCGCCTGGCCCACATTGATGGACCGACGTGCTGCGAAGATCCGCGATGACCTCACTGTGGCGGACGCCCTTCGGCGCTCGATGCAGCCACCAGGATCAACAGCTGCTCAGGCACCGCCTGTGGCACCGCCAGGACAACGCCAGCAGCCACCTCCGGCAATCCGCCCTCAGCACCAGCCAGGTACAGACGATCTCCTGGCCTTGCTGACTCAGATTGCCACCTCGCTCGCCAGCATCACCTCCACGCTGGCTCAACTGCCAACTACCATTGCCGCCACAGTTGAGGCGACACTCACCAGGGCCTTCCCGGCAGCAACAGCAGCACCTCCCGCCGTCAGTCATGGCCAGGATTAGACGGCTTGACGACTTGAGGATTGTGGCATATAATGCCGATGGTCTCACCCATGATGTGCCTGAATTGCAACAATTCTTGACGGACTATAACGTCGATATATGCATGGTCTGTGAAACATTCTTAAAGCCTGGGATTCGTAGCAACATCCCTAACTACTGTTGCTACCGGACGGACCGGCTGACGAGAGGAGGAGGGACGGCCATCTTCATACGCAGATCTATCCGGCATCATGAGATCCAACCGCCGGCAACGGGACTCATCGAGGCTACAGCAGTCGTTGTGGAAACGAGCACGGGACCCGTCACCTTTGTTGCGGTCTACCGCAGCCCGAGAAGAGTGCTGGACCTCGAAGATGCTCGAGCGCTGCTCCGCATGCCTGGACGCCTTTTCATCGCTGGGGACCTGAATTCCAAGCATGCTGCTTGGAATTCTCAGGCCACCAACTGGAGTGGACGCCTTCTTCTCCGTGCCACCGAGGAAGCACAATCGTATGTTTGCGGCCCGGAAGAGCCCACCTGTTACCCGTCCAACGGCCGCCCGGACGTGCTTGATGTGGCCATCACCAAGGGTCTTCCGCAGCATCTGACAGCTGAGGTGGTCCATGCACTGAATTCGAACCACCTCCCAGTGCTCTTCACCCTCCAAGTTGCCCCGGACCATTCCTCCGGCTGCCTCAACTACCGAAGAACGAACTGGACCAGCTTCCAGGAACGGCTCACCCACTCCATTGACACCGTGCGTGCTGCAGAAGACATCAATGGTGATTCCATCGACCACTTCGTTGCTGACGTCACGGATGCGCTCGTCCATGCTACGCCTCCGCCGAAACCTACTACCGTCCCCGCTCCAGGACTGCCTCCAGACATCTTGGACTCGATCCGGCTGCGCAATCGGCTGTGTCGTGAGTGGCGGATTACCCGGAATCGCGACCTGAAGCGGCACATCAACCTCCTCCGGCGGGACATCAAGGCCAGACTCATCGCGCATAGGAATCAGCGATGGGCTGAGAAACTTCGATCATTCACACCTGACCCGATGAATTTTCAGTCAATCCGCTTCTTCACACAACGACGCACCCGGATCCCGCCTCTTGCAACGGCTGCTGGTGATGTCTTCCGGCCCGACGATAAGGCGAATGCATTGGCTGACGCCTTCGAAGCCAACTTTCGCCCGCTCGACGAGGGAGTTGACCCCCAACGGGTTGCACACATTGAACGCGACGTGGAGGCGCTGCTTCAAGATGTGGAGGAGGAAGCCGACCCCATTCCGCCCGTCACGCCTCAGGAAGTTCACGAGGGCTTACGGACTCTGCCTGCCAACAAAGCCCCTGGTGTCGATGCCATCCCAGGCTTGGTCCTGAAGCAGCTGCCCTGGACGGCGATTGTGTATCTGGCAGCCATCTTTTCGTGGATCCTGCGAACTGCGAATTATCCACGCGCCTGGAAGCATTCCATCGTGGTGGCAGTACCTAAGCCTGGGAAAGACCGCCGCCACCCATCCAACTATAGGCCGATCAGCTTGCTACCCCATCTCAGCAAACTGTTCGAGAGGCTCCTGCTTCGCCGGTTACAAGTCCACATCGATGCTGAGGAACTCATGCCGCCGGAACAGTTCGGCTTTCGCAGTGGCCACTCCACCACGATGCAGATCCTTCGGGCTGTTGAATATATCGCCCAGACGTTCAACCAGCGCGACTATTGTGGGGCAGTCCTCTTCGACGTCAAGAAGGCGTTCGATAGCGTGTGGCACCAGGGACTCTTATGGAAAATACACCGACTGCACTTCCCGAAGGCCTACGTCCGTCTGATTGCGTCCTACTTGGAACACCGCACCTTTGCTGTACGAGTAGAAGATCGCCTCTCCAACGCCCGCCCTATCCGAGCTGGCGTCCCTCAAGGCTCTGTACTCGGACCGGTCCTCTACTGCTTGTTTACGTCGGACCTGCCAACACCTCCACGGGTCGAAAAAGCTGTGTACGCGGACGACACGATGTTGTTCTCTAGAAGTCGGTGGCGCGAGGTGCTGATCCCTCGCCTTCAGGCAGCTTGTCACGCCTTGCAAGATTGGGCTGCGAAATGGCGCATTGCATTTAATCCAGCGAAGACGCAGGCCATTGTCTTCACGAGGAAGAGGACTGCACCGGAACGACGACTCCGCCTCTACGACGTCGAAATACCGTGGAGTGACACCGTCCGCTACCTGGGGGTCCTCCTGGACAAGAGGTTGACCTGGAAGCCTCACATTGATGACGTGAGGCTCAAGGTTATTCAACGGATGGGCGCTCTCTACCCATTCCTCAATGAACACTCTGAGTTGACGCCGGCGAATGGCCTTCTCATCTTTCGCCTCTACCTCCGCCCGCTGTTTGATTATGCGTGCGAGGTCTGGGGCTGCGCAGCGAGGACACATCTTCAACGCCTCCAGAGTCTGCAAAACAAGATCCTGCGGCGGGTCTTCCATGTGCACTCGCAGTTCCCCCATGAATACCTCCACGCGGCAGCCGACGAGGACACCGTGCTGGAAAGGCACAAGAAGAGTGCCAGACGGTTCTATACCCGGACGAGGGTTTCTACGAACCCCCTCATCAGAGCGCTGGGAGCTCCTGCTAATCCCAGAGACCGCTATCGACGGCCAGTGGCCATGCTCGACAGATGAAGACTTGAAGCAGAAAAGCACTGCCATCCCCCTTCATACCCTGACGCCCAAAGGAAGCCCAACACCTGATGAAAACATGACGTCCCGCACACACTGATGTTACACATTAAATAAAGATGACAACATACCCACATGACACCTCAGCAGAAGCAGAAAATGCCGCAAGGTAAACTCTGCACCAAGCAGCTAATTTAAGTTAGCCTTAAGTACGCGGATGGAGCGCTTGCTACCGCCCAACGTCCGACAGCCTGTGCGGAGCAGCCCCAAACCTGCGCCACAACCGCCCGCGCCTTTCAAACCACCGAGGATGGGGCTACACACAGCCACACCACAGTCGCCAACCAGTCGCCACGGCAGCGCCGCAAACCACGGCCAAACTGCAGCTACCGCGCGCTACAGCCTGGGTCGGCCCGCCGAGAATCGCCGCCCCCGCCCAAATGCCGCCCCCACAGCCCCAGCCGACGACCCGCCACAATGGCCAAACCTTCGGCAAAACTCCCACACCGTCGCCGCGGCAGCCCGGCCAGCGCGGCCGGCGCCACAGCCACACAAGCCGAGGCGTGCGGCGATGACGGCCGTGCAAACGCGCCTCCGCCGCCCCATCGCCTTCCGTCGCCCTCCCGCCGTTTCCCGATCGGCCCGCAGCCGTCGGGCCACATCGCGCGCCGTCCTCCTCCTCTCGCCCGCCAACATTCACAGCCGTTTCTCAACAATTGCCCGCCGCAAACGGACGCCGCCTGCGCAACAGGCGCCGCCGCCCCTCGCCGCTTCCGACCCAACCCCTCGACCGAGGCAAACCGCAATCCGAATCTACAGACCAACCCAATCTGCCGTCAAGCACACACGACAGCCGACCTTACACGTTACGCGTTACACATTACGTTTACACGTCTACGTTAGGTTAGGTTAGGTTAGGTGGACGTGGGTTAGGTTAAGGGGACTTGGGTTAGGTTAAGCGTCAAACTTAGGTTAAGCATTCAAACACGTCAGGCGTCAGAGGTTAGGTTAGGTTAGGTTAGGTTAGGTTAGGTTAGGTTAGGTTAGGTTACACGTTAGGTTAAGGGGTCAGTGCTAGGTTAAGAAGCGTCAAACGTAGGTTAAAAAAGCGTTCAAAAACGTGAGGCGTGAGCCGGACAGCTTACCTTACGTAGACGTTAGGGGCTCACAGGCTGAGCTCACCTCGCCACACCACAGGTTAGGTTCGGTTCGGTTCGCTCGGCTCAGCGTAAAGCGCCGAGGTCAGGGTTACGTTCGTTCACCTTCGGGCGCCACACTTTCGGTTGAAAGGTCGCGACGGGACGACGTCGGCAGGCACGCCGCAAACGAACAAAAACGTACAGACGACGTCGGAAACCGCCGACAGACGGGGGAGCAGCACGACCACGACCAGACACCGAGCGCGAACGAGACACACGCGAACCACCCCCACCGGCCAAAGGGCACCACACAACAACCCAGAGCACCACGTGTCGACACCAGAGCAACCCGCCGCTCACGCGACATGGCTGGCACCGAAGGGCAACCGCCCGCAACTGCGCTTTCCGCGCCGGCCCGGATGCACGTCGTGCTACAACAACACCACTACCGTACACAGCCGCTGTTCACAACATCACTATCAATGGCGCGCCCGCGGCTCGCCGCCGTCGCCGTCGCAGTCGCAGCCCCAACGCCAGCACTTTTGCACCACCATTCACACGCACCGCAACACAGCTCGCCGACACAGCCGAACAAAACAAACACCACACAACAACAGCAACAACGCCGCCGCCTCTACTTGTGCCGGCGACCCACCCCGCCGATGGCGCACCTTTCGCCAGCCGGCAATCGACACACACGCACCCACCCACCGGGGCCCAGTGCAAAAAAAAAAAAAAAAAAAAAAAAAAAAAAAAAAAAAAACACAAAAACAAAAAAACCAAACAACACAAACGACACGGGAAGCGCACACCGCCACTTCGCGCGCACGCCACCAACCAGTCGTCGTCTCAAAATAACAAACACAAACAAAATAAACTAACAACTAGGGCAACACAAAACAAAAACGCCTCGCACGAACCGCCCACAAAAAGGACAAGCACACGCACAGCCTCTGCTGACGACCACGACGCAGCGGCACGCTGCTCCTGTCCCGCGCCCCGCGCCCCACTCGATTCACAACTCACGCGACACCGTCAACGACGGGCTCGCTTCCCGCAACCTACCACCTTTCCGCCACGACGCACAGCCCCAGCCCCACCCGACGACGCCCGTGGCAACGACTGCACTTTCACCACCGCCTCCCCCTTCCCCCCCAAAACACACACACACACACACACACACACACACACACACACACACACACACACAGCCAGCCAAAAACGCACTCGCGACCCACACATGCACGTGCATCGGCACACGCCAACCAGTCAACGTCGACAACCACACGCAAGGCTCGAAACGAAACCGGCGTCCTTCCACGTTGCCATCAAGCTACGCGACACAAGACACAAGGAACCAACACAACAGCCGGCCCCACTAATTCCCACTCTCACGCCGCAAAAAGCACACCGAAACCGCCAAACGCACGCACATTCCCCTTCGCACTGACACCACCGACCGGCTCGCTACCACACACCTCTCGGCAGCCGTTTCACGCCAATTCGCCACACCGCCCACACAGTCGACAAGCGCCCGCCCTGTACGGCACACGCAACGACGCAGCGCAGCAAAGGGCGCCCGCAACACATACCTCTCCGCCGCCCGACGCGCCAACCGCCACACCACACCGCCAGCCACTCGCAAATTGTGCACTGCCACCAGCCACACGTCCAACACGCCGCGCCGCCTCCGGCCACCCGCCAGGGGGCGCTCACGTCCGCGACAACAGCGCGGCCCGCCGGGCCGGGCCGAACCGAACCGAGCCGCCGCTGCTCTGCACTCGGCACGGCCACACCCTGCTGCAGACCGGGCTCGTCCCTCTGTACGCGTCTGCCTGCGCATCAACACAACACGACCTTTTTCTTTTTTTCCTCTCTACCGCCATCCCTTCTTCTCGCGTTTTACTCGTTGTTGCAGCAGCGGCGCACACCTACACATCCACAGCCCCAGCCGAGCCGGCCTCACCTCAGGGCCCGCCGCCAGCGTCTCCTCCTCGGGCACAGGTGCGGTGCTGTGGCCGCCCATCCAACCGCATTGCTGGCCGTCCAGCCACCAGGCGTTCCCACTGCCGCGAGCCACGCCGCGCACCGACCCTGCTGCAGAAAACGAAGCATAGCCAGAGACCGACCGATACACAAAGCAAGCCGTCGCCTCGCCTCTTGTCCTTCCTGCCTTCCTTCCGCCCCCGCCCTTCTCACACCACCGCCTCTCCACTTTCGCCCCCCCCCCCTCCTTTTTTTTTTTTTGTTTTCTTCTTTCTTTCTTTCTTTCTTTGGCCCTCTCTCCTTCCCGCCATGGCGGTTACGGCACCGCCTGCAGCGGCAGATTTTTTGCGCCCACACGCCTACTCCTACCACCATTAACCTTGCCCTGCCCTGCCCATCAACGTCGCAGTCGAACCGACGCTTGCCAACACACTGCCCACGTTCCTTTCTCTTTTCGGCCTACGCCCATTACGCGCCGCCGCCACAGCACCTTCCCTTCCCACAACACACCGACGTCATCACACGCACCCAAAACAGGGGCCACGACCGTGTTCCTCGCCCACTCCCATCCCGCACGGTACGCACATTCCCAACTACTACCGCGCACCCTCCCTTTCCAATCTGTGTGTCTCTGTGTCTGTGTCCTGTCCGCGCGTGACGCCTCTCAACATCCGCCGTCCCCCGTCCCGTTTTCGCCCCCATGCCGTCGTCGCGCCGCCTCCTCCCCGTCCACCGCCGCCCCTGTCCGCCCCGCACCACACCATACACCGCTGCTTGTCCCGGCCGTTGCCACCAAAGGCGCCGACCGCAAACGCGCCACGCCGCAGCCCCCATGCGTCTCGCGCTCGCTTGCATCTCCGTGCCGACGCTGCCTCTCTTCCCACTCGCACTCGACCTCGACAACACAGTCTTTGGCTCCGCCACTGCGTGTTCCGGTGGTACGCACGCTGCACCACGTATGTATTCATTACCAGAGCGATGGCGAGGCATGACAGCATCTCTGTCTGACCAGAGAGTTCTTTATCGCTGCTAGTCGGCGCTTGGACCGCGCCAGACGACAGTAGTTGCACGCACCGGGTCGCCAGGAACAGTTGTTATATATATTGTAGCGCGAGTCGGGAGAGGTAGTAGTCGGTCGACAGTAGTAGCGGGTGGACGGTTGTACTGAGCGGGCGTCGGCGGCGTGCTCTGCTCGTCTCGCGACTCTGGTCACGGTTCGGGACGATGTATAGTATATTGTGTTATAATCAAAAGGTGGTGTGACGCTGCATTGCGCAAATCTGATAACGTATGTTCATTGTACTTATTTTGTTCAACAACAAAAGCCCCACTATTACTTTTTTTCTAAAGTAACTTTTGTCTCTTAACGAAAAACATTCACTTTTTAAAGACTACTTCCTATGGCATTTCCCTCCAAGGAGTGCAATTAATTACCAGCCAGCACTCATTCATTGCACACAGCTGTGTAAGGGGTATCTACAATTGAGGAGCGGATATAAATGCAATTTTTTGTTTTTTTTTGTTTTTTGTTTTGTGTGTGTGTGTGTTGTAACCTCCCAGCAATATTTAAAATAATGGACAATGTTATTTACGGATGCTAATGGACATTGCGCTAATTGTAACCTCGCCCACAATGAGAGGTATTGAAAATGGCAACAAAAATGTGCAATTCGCAATCTGACTCAAATATAAAGTCTTCACACAACATTTACAAAAGTCCGTTCAGTGACAAGAAACTTCAATTAAACCGAAATATCGGTCTTTGGCCCTGTGCAAAACAATCAGAATTAAAGTCTTACCTCCGAATAAATGGATGTCACATTTCTGCTCTGGTTGTTGCGCAGCGCTTGGAGGAACTGCATTGCAAATAATAATATTCTCTTTCTTTGTGATTTTAGTGACATTTTTCTTCAAAGAAGTGGAACGAACTCTTTAGTTCAATAAAAGATTAAATGTTTGAAAAATGCTTTTGAAATAAAAATTATTATTGGGGAACTTGTTGGAGAATAATTACAATAAATACAATTTCTCATTATCTAACGATTATATCAATTAACAGTATACCTTATTCACCATCTTGACCAGTGTTGCCGACCGCCTACATCACACAACCGCACTCGGCTGCTACTACTGACCGACCGCTCTGCATGACGACTATTAGCGTACTGCACGCGACGACTACTGACAGAGTACAGCCCTCAACTACACAGACTGACTGACTGACTGAGAACCGCTCGCAACACTCGCGCAGTCCAGCGCAAACTCTCTGGTCACAGATGCTACAATGTCTCGCCATCGCTACTATGTTACATACGTGTTTCAGTGTCTTTTTCATTGGGGTAACGATCTTTGGCTCTTTTTATTCTGAATACAGGGCCAAAGGTCAACGGCTGCTGCCCTTATACAATTTATCAGGTTTCATTATGTCTGTTGCAATGTTACATACGGTTCACTCTTTCATTAATATTATCGTTGGGTTTGTTTTGTAGGGACGTTAACATTCTGGCACATTTTTATTATCATCGGACTCTCTGCTATTTGTGCAGGGAGGTTATACCTGGGTCCATTTCCATTTACATTTTAATATTGATAGACTTTTTGTTTTCTTTTTTGTTTCTTGTTGTTTTTCCTTCTTTTTTTTTGTTGTTTTTTTTCTTTTGTTTTGTTTTTCCCGCTCTCACCACCACCGCCGCATCACGCCTTCCGTTTTCTTGGTTTCTTTTCTGTGCTTCAACATCACCGCGCCCCATTTCCACACCACAGCCATCAGCCTCCAAGACGGGCGGGCGCAGTGTGCCATTTCCGGCGCACAAGCACACCCGTACGGTACTCTCCTCGCCCCCACGCCACCAACAACACAGCGACCACGCGGCTTTCAGGCACGGCACGGCACGGCACCGGCGAAATGCGCCGCCCCCGCCCCTCCGCGCATCCGTCCGTCTCGCCACGTTCACTGACAGCCGCGTCTGCGGCTACACCACGACAACCACAACACAACACCGCTCCCCTCCCTGGCAACTCACATTGTTTTTCTCCTCCTCTTTTGCACAAACCACAACGCCGAGCACAGGCGCAAGCCACCCACACCGCGCCCCTCCCCGTCCCGTCTTTGGCCGCCGCTCCTCGTTTCCTCGTTTGCCCCCTCCCATCTCCCGAAATGCCATGCCAGCAGCGTTACGCATGCCCCTCCCCTGTCCACACAACACTACCGCCTAACGAACAGCCTTTTCCGGGCCACATGCAGGGCACGCCCACCTCCAAACGCTGCCAATTCACGGACGCACACACACACTCACTTTCTCGACACCTTTCTGTACGGAGGGTGCGTCATCTCGACCGTGACAGAGTGACGGCAACTATCGACGATCCATTTCCCCCCACTGGTAAAACATGTCCACTAACACCTACATACATCATTCAAGTACACAGACAATAGCATACACACAATGGGAGGGCACACGAACATGGACGGCACGGCACTGTCATACACTCTTCCTCAGAACCATATCAACAAACGTTACGTACATCCGGGAAAGCGAAAGCGAACGCGAAAGCGAAAGCGAAAGCAAAGGCAAAGCCCAATGCAGCCGTCAAAGGTAACGTTCACCACGGCAGACACTTGCAGCCGCGCCGCCGTTAAACGCATTTCAGTGCGGCTCCAATACGCCTCCGACACGGGAACGTTCCGTTGCTCTACGAATGCGTTTCTCCCCTTTTTCCCTTCCTCTCTCTTTTGCCCCCCCTCCTTGCACTCTTGCCTCATTCCTCACGTTCTGCCCAGACATTCGACCGATCAACGTCAACCTTTCGTTACCGTTCTCAGCGCGACGGTGTACAACAGTATGACGGGTGTGCCCAAGACTTCGGTTCAGTTGCGTGACGCCGGTCTATCGCGCCGATCGACAGTTACTCAGGGGGCGACGGATCGGACCACGTCACCGACACACAAAACACTTTCAAACAAACAAATACATACCGGATGGACACAGACAAACACGTGTACAGACATTCGCCAAACAAACGACCACCGCCGCCGCCGCCGTCGTCGTCTAGCGTGCATCTTGAATGACGACATCGGTGTGCGTGCGTCGTACGCAATCAGTCAGACACGGCTATCAAACATCAGAGTCGAATGGTACATCATCGTGCGTGTCGCCGTACACGTACAGTACAATACAACAACAATGCGTCTTAATGGCACGTTCATTTCAACGTCACTCACACACCTCCATGCTGCAGTTACGTCGCACCATTGTCAAACTCGGCGTACAGCAAAGGGAATAGTGGGCGGCAAAAAAACAAAACAAAAACCAAACAAAAACATTTCACATTTCACCCTCGCCATGTATGATGTGCAAAAAAACAAACCCGCAAACGGCCGTCGTTACGGTGACACAAAAGTCGCCGATCGCACTGTCCCCCCTCGCAGACGGGTAACACACACACACACCCCAACAACACCAATGGGTCAAAAACCACGCCAACGAGGCGTGCCACCATTCCACGCCACGGCGACCAACCTCGTGGCCGTACCCCGCGCAACACGCTTTGACGCGCCCCCCCACCCACAATCAAAATGCACACATACATCACAGCCGTCCACACACACAAACAACAACAACAATTCCGCCCTTCCCGCAAAAGGCAAGTTGGTGGCCCTGAAAAGGGCCGTTTTGCCGCTCTCGCAACGGAGGAGCCTTCTCCATCCTTCCTTCCATTCCAGAGCCACCTCCTTACTTGGAGCTCGTGTACTTGGTCACCGCCTTCGTGCCCTCGCTCACGGCGTGCTTGGCCAGCTCGCCAGGCAGCAACAGCCGCACAGCGGTCTGGATCTCGCGGGACGTGATGGTCGAGCGCTTGTTGTAGTGCGCCAGGCGAGAAGCCTCGGCCGCAATGCGCTCGAAAATGTCGTTCACGAAGCTGTTCATGATGCTCATCGCCTTCGACGAGATGCCCGTGTCAGGGTGCACCTGCTTCAGCACCTTGTAGATGTAGATGGCATAGCTCTCCTTCCTCTTGCGCTTCTTCTTCTTGTCGCCCTTCGAAATGTTCTTCTGCGCCTTGCCAGCCTTCTTGGCGGCCTTCCCGCTAGTCTTGGGCGGCATCTCGAACCAACGTACGGCAGCAGCAACACCAGTAGCAAGCGCTCCGCTCTAGTCAGCGTCTCCCCACACAGTGGCACCCGCCGCCAGCCGCCGCCGCACCTTTACCAGCTAGCTCGCCCTGTTGCGGCCGCCGACCAATGGGGCGCGCGCGCAACCGGCCGCCGCACCCGAGCCCATAAAGCACCCCCACCCCGGCTGCGCCGGCACGCACGCACGCGACGCACGCGACTCGTGTTCGAGATGGCGAGCGAGCAAGACGTTTGTGACGCGCGCGCGGTCGCGGCAGCTGCCGCCGCCGCGCCGGAGCTGTCTGATCGCCGTCCGGCGGCGCCTGCGCCGTCGGCGGCCCCATCGGACGCTCCACTTATGACGACCCGGCAACCCCAGGAGGACCAAGAGTATATGACGACTACGCGCGACCAGGACGATGAGATGGACTACTCTACCGACCCTCCCCGTGAGGACTGCGCTGCCGGCGCCCCGCAGAGGGTGCTTCAGCGCAAGCGATCGGCTGTCACGTCCGCCAGTGACGACCCACACACTTCTGGTACGAGTGACGCTGGATTCAAGAAACCACCACCTAAGAAGAGGGCGGCTCCACGACAGCGCACGCCCGTTGTCCCTGTGCCTACTGCCAATCAGTACGACGCCCTACAGGATGGCGCCGACTCTGAAGATCCCGACGAGCCTCCACCGGCGACCGCCGACGATGCTACGCATCGCTCCGGCCCTAAGCTGCCGCCGATTGTTATCGACTACCCTGACGATTATCTGACGCTTCGGGACTGGCTCCAAGCCAACCTCAAGAACGCTTTTACCGCCAAACACTGCGGCGAAGACCGTCTGAAGCTGACAGTCGCCACTACTGAAGATTACGTGGCTGTTATGGATATGGTTGGTGCACGTGGGATCCCAAACTACACCTTCCCCACCGTACGACCCAAAGTTCTCAAGGTTGCCATGCGAGGCATACCGCTGAAGATGAAGGCGGACGCCTTTAAAGACGGCCTCATCACCATGGGATTCGCGCCTACTGCAGTCACCCGGATGAAGATGCCTGGTACCCAGCGCCCCATCCCTTTGATGGAGATCGTGTTGCCTGATACGCCTGATAACAGGCAAATCTACCAAGCCACCCGGTTTTATGACCTCTCGGTGACTGTCGAGAAGTTACGCGCACGGAAGGGCCTCGTCCAATGCTACAATTGCCAGGAGCCGGGCCACACTTCCCGCCTCTGTCGCATGAGGCCCCGATGCGTCAAGTGTGGCGAGGGTCACCTCAGCCAGCAGTGTACCCGGTCCCGGGACGAACCAGCCACCTGTGCCCTGTGCAAGCGGGCTCATCCTGCGAGTTACCGCGGTTGCGCTGTCCACAAGGCAGCCAGCCGCCGCCAGCGTGGACTACCTCCCTTGCGGCCGACGTCCCGCTCCGATGGCCAACAGCAGCGGCGCCGAGCTGCGCCACCGCCTGCTCCACCTGCTACTCCTCCGCGGCAACCCGCCCAGCGGCGCCTGCTTGCTGCTCGGGCGGACCTTGGTTACGCCGACGTCCTCCAGGGCCGGACGACGCCTCCTCCTGCCCCTGCTGTCCAGCCTCTGCGACGCTCTGAAGACGGGCCTGCTCCACCTGCTGCAGCTGCTGATTTCATCGCGGTCTTGCAAGAAGTCCAGGCCACCCTCGTGGCTGTTTCTGCCGCTCTGGCCCAGCTGCCGACCGCCATCACTGCTGCAGTCCATGCAGCCCTCCGAAGTTTCCCCACTGCCACGGCGATCGCATCCGCTGGCCATGGCTCACAACCTTAGGCGCCACCAGACCTTCACGGCTGTAACGTGGAACGCGAATGGCCTCTTTCCTGCGCTTCTCGAATTCCGGCAGTTCCTCCAGGATTACAGCGTGGATGTGTGTCTCCTCACCGAGACCCATCTCAAGCCTGGACTTCGAGCGAACGCACCGAATTACGTCTGCTATCGCGACGACAGGCTGACGGCTGGCGGTGGGACAGCCATCTATGTCAAGCGGACACTCCGACACTATCGTGTCCCTCTGCCGAGGTTGGACTCCTGTGAAGCCACGGCTGTTGCAGTGGAGACGTCCCTTGGAACGGTCATCTTTCTCTCCGTGTACCGGCCGCCACGAGGCCACCTCACCGTCCATGATGCTGATACTCTCCTTCGTGCTGGGGTCAAGCTCTTCCTTGCCGGAGACCTGAATGCCAAGCACCAGCTCTGGAATTCTCGGACGCTGAACGTCAGTGGGAGGCGGCTCTATCACGCCGCTGAGAGGGCACGAGCTTCTGTGTATGGACCTGCTGAGCCGACGCACTACCCTTCGAACGGCTCTGCTCCCGACGTTTTGGACATTTGTCTCGTCAAGGGTGTCGACTGGTTTGTCACCCCCGACGTTCTGCACGCCTTGAGCTCCGACCACTTGCCGGTGCTCTTTCGACTACATGTCACTCCGCTTCCACCGGCGGCGAAGCTCGACACCCGGAAGACCGACTGGCCGCGCTTCAGGCAGCTTGTTCTGCAACGCCTCCCGGATGAGCCACCTCCACTGGACACGGATGTCAATGCTGCTCTTAACACGCTGACTGCGGCTCTCACCACGGCTGTTGCTGACTCCACTACGCCTCCACGGGTTTCTTCAGTGGCAGCTCCAGCACTCCCTGCAGACTTACGGGACCTTATCCGAGAACGAAACCGTCTCAACAGAGTTTGGCATGAAACACGCCAGCCCGTGCTGAAGCGGCGTATCAATCATCTCCGCCGCGTCATCAAGGCTGCCCTTGCTGCTCACCGTATCCGCCGGTGGGAGGAGAAGCTTGCCTCAGTTGATCCTGGGGCCGACACGTGGGAGTTGGTCCGTTCCCTCACACGGCACCGCCCACACATGCCGCCGCTCACAACTACCGATGGACCTGCTTACACGCCCGCCGCTAAAGCCGAGGCCCTGGCGACGACTTTTGAGGCCAACTTCCGGCCCCTTGCGGCGCCGGTCGACAACGAGAACGTCCGCACAGTTGAAACCAGACTTGCTGCCTTCCTCCACGGCGATCACGGTGACGCCACCATTGTCCCAACATCGGAAAGGGAGGTCACTGACCATCTTCGCCGACTTCCCCAGACGAAGGCCCCGGGGCACGACAACGTTGACGGGAGAGTCCTCCGCATGCTGCCCAGGATTGCCATCCTGTATGTGGTCGCTCTCTTTAACGCCATCTTTCACCAACTGCAGTACCCAGAAGCTTGGAAGAAGGCTGTCGTCGTGGCGGTCCCGAAGCCGGGCAAAAACAGGACAGTACCGGAGCATTATCGCCCCATCAGTCTCCTCCCGACGCTGAGTAAAGTTTTCGAGAGGATCCTCCTCTCTAGGTTCGGCCGGCTGCTTCACCAGGACAACATCATTCCTCGGGAACAGTTTGGCTTCCGCCAGCACCACTCCACCACCCAACAGTTGCTCCGCGTCGTCGAGGAGGCGACACTGGCGTTCAACAATCGGGAGTTTTGCGGCCTTGTCTTGCTTGATGTGTCCAAGGCCTTCGACACCGTCTGGCACCACGGCCTGCTCTTCAAGTTGTTCCATCTCGGCATCCCTTCGTGCTTCGTCCGCCTACTTGGCACCTACCTTGAGGGCCGTACATTTGTCGTCCGAGTTGGCAGCACGACTTCCTCTGTTCGCCCGGTACTTGCTGGAGTGCCACAAGGGAGTGTTCTGGGCCCGATATTGTATGCTGTCTACACCTCTGACCTGCCGATTTCCCCGAGGGTTGGTCGTGCCATCTATGCTGATGACACGGCCCTTTTCTCGCGCCATCGCAACATCGACGCCGTCCTCCGACGTCTGCAAGCTGCTCTGCAGGACCTCGAGCGCTGGGCCGCCGACTGGCGGATCGGCTTCAACGCCACCAAATCTCAGGCGATGCTCCTCACTCGCCGTCTCCCACCTGACGTGCCGCCCCTGGTGCTTTGTAATCAGGCCATCACCTGGACCACGACTGCTACCTACCTCGGGGTCATTCTCGATCGCACCCTGACATGGAAGCCTCACGTCACCGCTGTACACCGGAAGACATCTCAGAGGGCTGGGGCATTGTACCCCATGCTCAACGAAACTTCCTCGCACCCTGTCGCCAACGGACTGCATATCTATCGCACGTGCATTCGTCCGGTTATGGACTATGCCTGTGAAGTCTGGGGCAATGCTGCCCCCTCCCATATTCAGAGGCTCCAGCAACTACAAAACAAGCTCTTGCGCCGAGTTTACCATGTGCCGCGTGATTTCCCTCATCGCCCCCTCCATCAGGCGGCTGAGGAACCCCTCGTCCGGGAGAGATTTAAAGACGCAGCGCGCCGGTTTTATAATGCCACCCGCACTTCAGACAATCCCCTCGTCCGGAGGTTAGGACGCCATAATGACCATCACGACCACTACAGGCGGCCCGTTGCCCTGATCGAATAATCAGGTCAGCCCAGAAGACTCACCACCACTTCTTCCTCTCAGCGACTTCTAGACATCATACGCGCTGACCACCGCCAACCACACCCTGCAGCCTTGGTAGGAAATGCCTCTAGGTAAACCCTACGTTCACGATAGCCTGGGATGTTCCACACCCAGTCCAGACGAAAGGAGGCCGCGCGCGCCGGCACGCACTCCGCTGCTCGACTCGCTGCCGCTCGCACCGGTCGTTTTCGTTTCCGTTTCGTGTGCACCGTCGCTAGCCCATCGCCATGTCCGGACGCGGAAAGGGAGGCAAAGTCAAGGGCAAGTCAAAGTCCCGCTCAAGCAGGGCTGGGCTCCAGTTCCCGGTCGGCAGAATCCACCGCCTCCTGCGCAAGGGAAACTACGCAGAGCGCGTCGGCGCCGGGGCGCCCGTCTACCTCGCCGCCGTCATGGAGTACCTCGCGGCTGAGGTGCTCGAGCTGGCCGGAAACGCGGCCCGCGACAACAAGAAGACGCGCATCATCCCGCGCCACCTGCAGCTTGCCATCCGCAACGACGAGGAGCTCAACAAGCTCCTGTCGGGCGTCACCATCGCACAGGGTGGTGTCCTGCCCAACATCCAGGCCGTCCTGCTGCCAAAGAAGACCGAGAAGAAGGCCTAAAGGAGGCCAGGCAATCGCAGCCGCCGCGTGCTCCCCTGCACGCAACGCGCTTTGCCGGCTCGGCCCACAACAATCGGCCCTTTTCAGGGCCACCACACAAACCTACGTCCAAAGCAAAATTTCAGTCGTCCTCGCCGCACCTTGTTTTGTTTTAACTTTGCACCGTCACAGCACAGCCGCCGCCGGCGCACGTCCGCCATCTTGTCGTCCACACAGCCCGTGTGGCCCAAAACACACACACACACACACACACATTTTGCACGGTCGCAGTCGCCTTCCAAACCGACAACGGCAGCAATAATGACCATTGTTAAAGGGAGGCGTGTCGACACACCGCCCTCCACTCCCGCGCGCAACGGCCGTCGACACGAACGAAACAGCTGATCCGGCCGCCTATGCCCACACGCCTTGCCTCGGAAACCCCAACGCCGCCGCCGCAAACAAACACACAGAGCCAAACCACGCAAGCAAATAATCACCGCCTCTCGCACAACAACACACAGCCCGCCATCTCCGTCGCGATCGATACAAAGACACACAATAACAAACACACAAACGAAGCAGCTCCACACACAGCCAGCCACATGACACGTTTCCTTTCCTTCTCCCCTCCCAGTCACATCACGTCGCTCAAACGGAAAGAAAGAAAGAAACAAACAAACAACACAGCGCACACACGCAGCAACAACAACACAGACTCTTTCGCACTTTTCAACTTCCGAACAGTGTGGTGGCCCTGAAAAGGGCCGTTTTCTAGTCTCTCCCACCCACAAGCACGGCCGCGGGAAGGCCAGCGCCCGCTGCGACGCAGCCTAACCGCCGAAACCGTACAGGGTGCGCCCCTGCCTCTTCAGGGCGTACACCACGTCCATGGCCGTCACAGTCTTGCGCTTGGCGTGCTCAGTGTACGTCACCGCGTCGCGGATCACGTTCTCCAGGAACACCTTCAGCACCCCGCGGGTCTCCTCGTAGATCAGACCAGAGATGCGCTTCACGCCGCCCCTGCGAGCCAGGCGGCGGATGGCGGGCTTCGTGATGCCCTGGATGTTGTCGCGCAACACCTTGCGGTGCCGCTTGGCGCCACCCTTGCCGAGCCCCTTTCCTCCCTTGCCGCGGCCTGTCATCCTTCCTTCCTCGGGCAAAGCAAAACGTGCACAAACAGCAGCTGCAGCGGCTGGCGAGTCGGCTACGGTCTGCGCCCAGCGCGCCCGCCGCCCCCCTATATAGACTCTGGCCCGCCCTCCCCCCACCACGCGCAACCGAGGGCATATAAGCGCAGCACGGAGGCGCGCGGGCCCGTTGTCAAGGCAGCACCGGACGCCGCGCCGCACCTAACCTCCACGCACGCCGCTCCGCTACCGCTACCGCTACCGCTACCGCCATGGCCCGCACAAAGCAAACGGCCCGCAAGTCCACCGGCGGAAAGGCGCCGCGCAAACAGCTCGCCACCAAGGCGGCGAGGAAGAGCGCGCCCGCCACCGGAGGCGTCAAGAAGCCCCACCGCTACAGGCCGGGCACCGTCGCCCTGCGAGAAATCAGGCGCTACCAGAAGAGCACAGAGCTGCTCATCCGCAAGCTGCCATTCCAGCGCCTAGTGCGCGAGATCGCCCAGGACTTCAAGACCGACCTGCGCTTCCAGAGCTCCGCAGTCATGGCCCTGCAGGAGGCCAGCGAGGCCTACCTCGTCGGCCTCTTCGAAGACACCAACCTGTGCGCAATCCACGCCAAGCGCGTCACCATCATGCCCAAGGACATCCAGCTCGCGCGCCGCATCCGCGGCGAGCGCGCCTAAACCGCGCCGCGGCACCGCACCGCACCGCACCGCACAAACAAAAACGGCCCTTTTCAGGGCCACTAACATCTCTCCGTCGCGAGCAAACTTTGTCGGTCGCCTGCCTCTCGCCCCGCAACCCAAAAACAAAAAAAAACCACCACTTCCCGTCCGTCCGCCACACCCGCTCACTCTGCCTGCCTGCTAGCAGCGCGCAACAATCACACATCATCCCTCCCCGGCGCTCAAAGCGCACAATACCCAACGGCCGACGTCACACCGCACGGGTGGCTGGCCGGCCGCCGCTTTCGTTTCGAAAACAAAAAAAACCCGCACTCCACTCCGACGGCCAACGGCCAGGCAGGCGCGCGCGCTCGCTCGCTCTACGCGCCACCGAAATCCCCGCCGACTCCTTCCACATCTCAACGTGCCCCCCGTTGCAAAACATAACACACACACACACACACACACAAAGGAACAAAACAAAACAAAGACCAGACACGACTCGACAAGACAGACATCCGAGACGAACGAACGCAGGCAAGCCAACCAACGTATTCAAACAAAACAACGTGACAGAAAAACCAACCGTCGGCCGCCGCCACAAACACGGCGACAATCAACCACGACAACAACAACAACAACACCGCTTACCGCTACCGCCGCCCACACCCGCCACCGACCCCCGCAATCCAACCACCACGGCACGCAAACAGCATCCCCACGGGCATACAGAAACGCCAGACAGACACCCACACCAAACGCAACACGACAATCAAAACCTTCCCCGACGTGCTTTGATGGCCCTGAGAAGGGCCGTTTTGGGCCGCGCGTCTCTTGCGCGCCACTAGACGACGACGGGGGGTGGGGACGACGGAGTCAAGCGCCAAACCCTTCCTTTCTCCCATCTCTTTCTCCTCTACTCTACTTCTTCTTCTTGGGCGAAGCCTTCGCCTTAGACGGCGTCGTCGCCTTCTTCGGGCGCGGCGCCTTCGGCTTCTTCGTCGGAACCTTGGCGGCCTTCTTCGCCTTCGACGGCGACTTGGCCTTGGCCGGCTTGGCCGCAGCCGCCTTCTTCGCACCCGCGGGCGCGGCCGACGCCGCAGACGCCTTCTTGGCGGCGCCCGCCTTCCGACCGGTCGCCGCCTTCACGCCACCAGCCTTCTTTGCGCCGGCCGCACGGGCGCCCTTCTTCTCCTTGCTGGCCGGAGCGGCGCGCTTCTTCTTGGCACCGCCAGCACGAGCCTTGCCGCCCTCGGCCGCCCCCCCGCCGCCGGCGCCGGCAAGCTTGAACGAGCCGGACGCGCCCTTCCCCTTCGTCTGCACCAGCTCGCCCGCCACGACGGCCGACTTGAGGTACTTCTTGATAAACGGCGCCAGCTTCTCCGCGTCCAGCTTGTAGTGCGCGGCTATGTACTTCTTGATCGCCTGCAGCGACGACCCGCCGCGCTCCTTCAGACTCTTGATGGCGGCCGTCACCATCTCAGAGGTGCGCGGGTGCGCAGGCTTGGCGCGCGGCTTCTTCGCAGACGACGCAGACTTGGCCTTCTTCGTAGTGCCGGTGGCGGCGGGTGCCGCAGCAGTCTCGTTCGTAGCCGCCTGATCTGCCATTTCGACGACGCGCGTAACACACAGCGAGAGCGAGCGGGACGGCAGGCAGGCACGCAAGCACAGCACAGCAGCAGAGCAGAGAATCATTTTTTTTTTTTTTTTTTTTTTTTTTTTTTTTTTTTTTTTTTTTTTTTTTTTTTGGTGTGTTGTGCGTCGGCAAGGGTACTACCTCCGGAGGAGGTTGGCCCCTCAAGTGTGCGGGGTAAGGATTGCTTATTGGGGACACCATTTATTTTACAAAAATGGGACACCTTGTTTGCTTTGGAGAGCCTTTGGGCACATTATGTTGGTCCTTTAGGCTCGCGTTCTTGGTATTTTTATATTTTGTTGAAGGTTCGTTGTTCTGATGGAGCTGTTCTATTGATTTTTTTTTTTTTTTTTTTTTTCCTCTCTTAGTTGTCTTGAAGGATGGAGAGTGGAACTCTTATTTTTTGCCATTGGGCTGGTTCTGTAGTTGCTAGGTCCTGTAGTTGCTGCGTGGTAGGTCTGAGCCTTTCAATCTTTTCGATTAGTCTTCTTGTTGTGGTGATGATTTGACTGTCGACGGTCGGCATGTTAAGTTCTTCATGTATGTGAGTAGTCCTCGTCCACCATGGTGCATTCAGGATAAGTTTTAGACATCTATTTTGCAGTGTTTGGAGTGGTTTCCGATTTGTTCTGCTGGTTATGCCCCACGACGAGCAGCCGTAGAGTATCATGGGAATTACTATTGCTTTGTATATGTTTAATTTCGTTTTTTGGAGCATTTCCTTGCTAGCCAAAAGAGGGTAAATGGCGTGAATGGTTCTTGAAATACGTAGACGTTTTTGTTCAATATGCTGCTTGAAGAGCATTTTGTTGTCTACTGTTACACCGAGGTATTTGACGGATGTTTTCCATGGTAATTGCGTTCCATTTAGTTCAATTTGGTCGTGAATCTGTGGGCGCCGGCGTGTAAATAGTATGGCAACTGTCTTCTCCGGGTTTAGTTTAATCCTGTTTCTTTTAGCCCATTTTTCTGTAAGGTCCACTTGTTGTTGCAGTCTAGTTATTGTCGTTGCTAACCGTCGGTGCGTCTCGAGGAGTGCCATGTCGTCTGCAAATTGGGCTATTGTCGAAGTTTCAGTTTTTGGTATGTCATTGACGTATACTGTGAATAGGGTCGGCGAGAGCACCGAACCCTGCGGTATTCCTTCTTGTAATGTTTTTCGAGCTGAGTGTTTGTTATCAATTTGAACAAAACATCTTCGGTCCTGTAGAAAACTGTCAATGATTTTAATGTAACATTCGGGTATGTCTGTCTGGTCTTTTAATTTAATTAGTAGGTTGTCCTTCCACACTTTGTCATATGCTTTTTCAACGTCTAGAAAAACTGCGGCTGTATATCGTGAGAGGTTCATGTTTTTAGTGATGTGTTCTGTAATACGGAGGATCTGGAGTTCGGCTGATAGTTTCTCTTGAAATGCAAATTGTTCTTGTCGGATAATGTGGCCATCGAGTAAAGGTTGTCGGATTCTTGGGAGCAGGATACGTTCCAGGAGCTTGGACATCGTAGGGAGAAGGCTTATCGGTCTATAGTTCTGTGGTTTCTTCAGGTCTTTTCCAGGTTTAGGTATCGGTACTATTTTAGCAATCTTCCATGCTTGAGGAAAGTATTGGTTGATTAGGCAGGCATTGATGATTCTGGTGAGCAGGACGAGAGGTTTCCTTGGCAGGTTCTGGAGATGAATGTTGGATATGAGGTCCGGTCCAGGAGCGGAGTTTTTTCCAAGTCGGTTGATGATTGTTTTTAATTCAGCTGGAGTGGTAAGTTCTGGTAGATCGCGCGGAGGTGTCTGACGGATATTCTGTGCTGTAGTTGTGACATGTTGTTGATATTGTATGATGTCGGGTTGTAGGTTTCCAAGTGGTTCTATGGTGTTTTGCTGTTCATATGTGGCTGCGAAAATTTCTGCTTGGCTAAAAGCATCGAATATGAGATTATTATTATGAAGTAAAGCCGGTTTGTGTGTTTTCGTACGACGGAGGTTCTTGATGAGTTTCCAGTCATCTGTATTACGAAGTTGTAGTGTACTCATGCGGTCTTCCCAGACCTCGGCTCTCCATTCCTGTACTCGGTGATGGATTTGCTTTTTTAGTCTGTTTAACTGTCTTCTGTCGTCCGGGTTTCGAGTGTGGAGCCATCGGCGTCTAGCTGCATTTTTCAGGTATTTTAGATCTTGTATGAGTGGTGGCAGATTGTGAGTGTTTGATTCCGGAAATATTGTAGTTGCAGAAGCTTTTTTATATGCTGTTTTAATTTTGTCTGTTAACAATCCGATAGCTTCTTCTATTTTTTGTGTGGTAGTTAGGTCCAATGTGGGCTGAATGTTGTTATTCAGCCATCTCTGAAACTGGTCCCAATTGATAATGGTTTTGTGTCGTGGGTGAGGCGGTTCTATTGCATTTCCGATGTGGCCGATTACTGGTAGGTGGTCAGAAGTGAGGTCTTGAAGGGTTCGGAGATGTAAATCAGGATCGAGGTTCTTGGTTATACAGATATCCAGGACGTCGGGTTGCTGGCGGTGATTGAATGGAATGTAGGTGATGTCTTGAGGAGCGGAAATTACGGCGTTCAGTCTTCCTTGTAAGTTATAAAGTGTGTTTCCACGTGCATTGTTCCTTCGCGAGTTCCAGGTAGTGTTTTTAGCATTTAAATCACCGGCCAGTAAAATTTTTTTTTATTGTTATTGTCAAATATTTGGAGTAGGTCATTTTCTTCGAGTGTAACTCTGGGGCTGAGGTATGCAGCCACCAGGGTTACTTTCCCTTGTGTTGTTTCAATTTTTACGATTGTGGCTTCTAGAGATGTCATCTGTGGCGTGATTTCCGGGTTATGTCGAATATGAGATCGAATGAAGATGGCTGTTCCGCCTCCCCGTCGATTAGTCCTGTCTGTTCGGTGGCATATCATATTGCGAAGTTTAAGTGACTGTGATGGACGTAAATGAGTTTCCGTGGCAAATAGTATGTCAATCTTATTGTCTTCAATAAATTCATTTAGTAAGTCTGCTTTGTTGTGAATCCCTGACGCATTAAAATTACAAAAACGGAGGTTTTGGCTCTTAGTTGGTCTAATTTCCATTGTCGGTTGCAAAGAATTTCATGATTCCGCCGACAATTGCCATTACTTTAGATACTAAGTCTGGTGCAGTCATGAAAGTTTGAAATGTGGTGGTAATGATTGAAATGAAGTTCGTCCACTGTGAATTCTTCCAGAAATTTGTCATATGATTTAGGAAGTCGAGGAAGGAAGCAGGTCCAGTTGATTGGTTTGAGGTTGAGTTTGTTGTCTGGTGAGCCTGGGTGGTTGAAGGTGATTCCTGGGTTGTCTGAATATTTGTCCATGTTTTCCGTCCTCTGCGGCTGGCTTCGGCTGGAGTTGGCATTGGTGTGTGTTTAATGGTTGGTTGGATTGTCGCTACTGTGGGATTGGTGGTTCTTGGTCGTTGTGCGTTGTATATCCGGATTGCTTTCTGAAATTCTTCGCAACCGCGAAAGGATGCGGGGTGGCCGTCTTGTTTGCAATTAACGCAGTGTGAGGTGGCATTAACTGGAAGGTTACAGTCTCGTGCTCTATGTGCGCCACCGCAGCGGACACAGCGAGTGGGCATGGAGCAGTAATTTGCAGTGTGGAAGAATCCCTGGCACTTTTTGCATTGCGGAGGACCATCTTTGTTCTGGTATGATTCGACTGTTACTTTCGTATCAAGGATGTATCGGACATGGTAGATGGCATCGTTTTCTGGTTTCCGGTCAAGCGTTACACAGAATACATCCATGGGTCTGAGTTGTTTCGTGTTATTATCTCTCTTCTTGTATTGGTGGACGTTGCGCGGCATAAAGTTGAGGTCTCGTAAGTCTTTATCTACTTCAGCTTCTGTCACTGTTTCAGGTAGACCTTTGATTACTACTTTTAACTGTCTTTCGTGCTGTGGTTGGTGCGTGAAGTTGGAAATGTTGTGATGCTGGAAAAAGTCGAGTGCTGTTCTTTGGTCCTTCAATGAATCGAAATGATACTTGATTGTGTCTCCTTTGTAGATCGCCTGTATTGGTCCGTCCATATGTTTCTTGAGTGCGGCATTGAGCGTTAAGTAATGTCCCTTGTACTGAATTGTGATAGGCGGGATTCTTGGTTTTCTGGCGGTAGCTTGGGGAGCAGTTGATGATGATGGAGTTGGATGGGGTGCCGGTACTGGATTTACATTGCTATTGCTTCTCTGAGGTGGAGGTGAAAGAGGTTCAAATCTGTTTTCAATCTGGATGGAGAATTGTTTGTGTGGTACGGTGTCATCTTCTGTGTTTTTCCTCTTCGCTGTTTTACGTGGGGGAGGGGTTTGGAATTCCCCTTCCCCATCGTCCTGTTCCATGTCTTCTGTTTCAGAAATTTCAGAGTCGGATGAGCGGTAATATTGTGAGCAGTTATCGTCGTCATATGTTTGGTTGGTGTCTTCATTTGTTGAATTTTTGTCAGTGTCCGAACGTGGTGCGTCGTGATTGGCTGGTTTATCATTTCGAAGTGTCTCCATGTTGTTGTCTTGTTGTGCTTGTAATTTTTGAATCTGCTGCCGTATTGCTAGTTCTACGTCTGTATCTTGTGTGGTGTTGGAGTTAGGCTCAGACCTACCCGCGAGCTCGGCCTCGGCCCTACTACTAAATCTTTGCCTCGAAGGCCGCGGACGTACAGCGCGCGGGGGGCCGGCCTGCTCCCGGTCGGGCCCCCGCGTCTGAGGCCCTGGGTCTTCATCTTTCCCTGTACTACTCATTACTAGTCCCAGCTAGTCCGGGCACGTTCTCCTGCCACCTATCTCGCCCTAACACCCTGACGGCACGACAATTTTGCGCTCCGATCACCAGGTGCGAAGTAATAACGCCGCCCCTAGGTGATCGACACACAGCACAAGCTGCTCGGAGTCCGATGAGAGAATCACAAGGCCCAGCCAGTGTCGCGGGCGGGCGCGGACGGCCGAGAGAGCGGCCGCCACTCTGCGCGCCGCCGCGCCGCGCCTCCCGCGCTTGCTACCATTCGGAGTTAGTCTTCCGACGAGAGCGGACGTGTCGCGCGAG
Source organism: Schistocerca americana (assembly GCF_021461395.2). Classification (NCBI taxonomy): domain Eukaryota; kingdom Metazoa; phylum Arthropoda; class Insecta; order Orthoptera; family Acrididae; genus Schistocerca; species Schistocerca americana. The sequence goes on along the minus strand of NW_025725351.1, from coordinate 525,519 downwards.
AGCTCGTTATGTCTACGGACGCTACTCCGGCTGAGGGTGTGGCGGATCGCCGTCCGGCGGAGAATACTTCGTCGGCGGCCTCATCCGGCCCCCCACCTATGATGACCAGGCAACGCCTCCGTGAAAACGATCTGTTGACGACCTGTGCAAGGACTTTGGATCTCGGTATGGATTGCACTCATGACTCTTCGGGTGAAGATGACGACGGCCACCAGCAGCATAGTCGTAAGCGCACCGGCGACGCCGCCACCGGGGCAGATGACGGTTTCCGGAAGCCACCAAAGAAGAAGGTCTCGAAGCAGCCGCAGCGGTGGCCTGAGACGGACGCGGTGCCAACGTCTAACCGCTACGACGTCATCCAAGACGGCGCGGACGACGTTCCACCGCCCCAGCAGCAACAGCAACAGCAGGGGGCGCAGCAGAAACCGTCCCAGCCTCAGCTGCAGCGGAAGGTGCCGCCCATTGTGTTGCAGTTTAAGAATTCCTACAAGCAACTGCACACGTGGTTAAAGGAACACTGTAAGCAGTCGTTTACTGCCAAGCAGACGGGGGGTGATACCCTCAAACTCAACCTCTCCTGTACTGAGGATTATGTGACTGTAATGGATATGGTTGGGCGAGAGGGTATCCCCATGTATACCTATCCAGCGGTCCGTCCGCCGACTCTGAAGGCGCTGTTGAAGCACATTCCGGCGTCTCTCACCCATGACGAACTGAAGGAAGAACTGGAGGACCTCGGCTTCGTCGCGACGGTGGTGGATTACCATCGTATGCCCGGGACCAATCAGCTTACTGGCCACCGCGTCGTCGTCCTGCAGGACACTCCTCGGCATCGGGAAATATTCCAGCTAACCAGGATTTACGACCTCTCCGTCACCGTGGAACGTCTGCGGAAGTCCCGTGGCCCGGTCCAATGCTTCCGGTGCCAAGGGTTCAACCACGTGGCCCGTCACTGCACTATGCCGCCTATGTGCGTCAAGTGTGGTGCTGGCCACGACAGCCGCCTTTGTCCACGAAGCAAGGATGAGCCGCCCGTCTGTGGCCTGTGTGGAGGCAGTCATCCTGCCAATTTTCGTTCCTGCGCGAAGCATAAGGAGGCTAGCCGTCGGCAGCGGGGTCTTCCGCCCGTTCCGCCTTCCCGACGTGCTGATACCCGACGGAGGCGACAACCGCCGCCCACACAGCCGGCCAGTGACAAGCGTACGTGGCCCTCCCTACTTGAACGCCGGTCCGCGAGGATCCAGCCCGGTGTCACAGTGGCAGATGCACTAAAGGGCGTCTCCCAACCACGGGCGACCGCGGCTGCCGAGGTGCCCAGCGTCCCACCGCCTCCTGCACGCCAGGACCGCCAGCCAGCTTCTCCTTCGCCTACAGCTGTGCCTACTGTTGGACTCCAAGACGTTTTCCAGCTGCTGCAGCATCTGACCACGATGGTGACCGAGTTGACCACCGCCATCGTCAACCTGCCTGCAACCATCGCCGCCACAGTGGAGGCGACGATCTCACGCAGCCTTCGGGCTCCCACTGCCGACACTTCAGTAGCCCAGCATGCCTAGACGCCGCCGCTTGGATGATTTCCGCATAGTGGCTTATAATGCCGCCAACCTCACCTACGACCTTGAGGAGCTTCGGCAGTTCTTGTTTGAACATGACGTGGACATTTGCCTGGTCAATGAGACCTTCCTCAAACCAGGCATCCGCTCCAACATCGCCAATTACCGATGCTTTCGGACCGACCGGCCGACGCAGGGGGGTGGCACGGCGATCTTCATCCGCTCCTCCATTCCGCATTGTGAAATTCAACCACCTGCCATCGGGACTATAGAAGTCACTGCTGTCCAGGTTGAAACGGCCACTGGACCAGTCACGTTTATGGCTGTTTACCGGAGCCCTCGTCGCCAGCTCCTCCTAGATGATGCCCGTCGCCTTCTCCGGCCTCCTGGCAAATATTTTATTGCTGGTGACCTCAATTGCAAACACGCCGCCTGGAATTCTTTGGTCACCAATCTTAATGGGCGGCTTCTTCTCCAGGCCACTGAAGAGGTGAATGCGTATGTCTGCGGTCCCGAGGAGCCGACGTGTTATCCTAGCAGAGGGAGGCCCGACATTCTTGACATCGCCATTACTCGGGGACTTAATCAGTTCCTGACTGCTGAAGTCCTTCACGAACTGAACTCCGACCACCTGCCAGTTCTCTTTCAACTGGACGTCGCCCCGGTGCAGAGTACGGGCCGGCTCAATCTCAACCGCACGGACTGGCCGTGCTTTCAGCGTCGAGTTACTGCAGCCCTGCAGCGACAGGTGGATGGCGTCGGCGTTCACGAGGCCTCTGCAGCCCAGTTTGCTGATACACTCACAGCTGCTCTGGTGGGAGCGTCGCCCCGCCCGCGCACCAGCACAGTCGCATCTTCCGCTCTCCCAGCGGAAATCCTCCAGGACATACGCACACGTAATCGCCTCTGCAAGGAATGGCGTGTGACCAGGGACCCACAGCTGAAGCGCCACATCAACAGCCTGCGCCGTGACATCAAGGCCGCAATTGTCCAGCATAAGAATCGACGCTGGGCTGAGAAACTGCAGGCGTTCACCTCTGACCCCATGCACTGGAATGCGGTCCGCTTTTTTACGAAGCGCAGGACACGGATGCCCCCTCTTGCAACACCGACTGGGACGGCCTATCTACATGAGGATAAGGCGAATCTCCTTGCGGACATCTTTCAGGAGAATTTTACCCCCCTTCAAGAAGATGTGGACCAGCTACACGTCGACCAGATTGACGCAGCAGTGCAGACCATCCTCCACGGGGATGGGGAGGAGGACCGTGACGACATACCACCTATTTCAGTGGCCGAAGTCCGTGCAAGCATCAAGGCTCTCCCGGCGTCCAAGGCTCCAGGTGTTGACGACATTACCGGCCGGGTCCTGAAGAACCTGCCGCTCCTGGCTGTGGTTCATCTCACTGCCATCTTCAATTGGGTTCTGCGGACTCGCACCTACCCTGCAGCGTGGAAGCACTCCATCGTTATTGCTGTTCCTAAGCCGGGCAAGGATCGGAAGGACCCAAAATCCTACCGGCCTATCAGTTTGCTTCCGCACATCAGCAAGCTGTTTGAGCGGCTTCTTCTTCAGCGACTCCGGACCATCCTGGATATTCGGGAAATCCTCCCCCCGGAACAGTTTGGATTCCGCAGCGGCCACTCCACGACCCAGCAGATTGTACGTGTTGTGGAGTACATCACTCGCGCCTTCAACAACCGGGAATACTGTGGAGCGGTTCTTCTAGATGTCACGAAGGCCTTTGACAGTGTTTGGCATGCTGGACTTCTCTGGAAGATGGACCACCTTGGGTTTCCCCGAGCGTACGTGCGCCTCATTGCGTCGTACCTGCAGCACCGTACTTTCGCTGTCCGCGTTGACGCGGCTCTCTCCACTGCCAGACCTATCGTCGCCGGGGTGCCGCAGGGCTCCGTCCTGGGCCCCGTCCTTTATACTATATTTACCTCGGACCTTCCGACGTCGCCCCGAGTGGAGAAAGCCGTCTACGCCGACGATACGATGCTCTACACCAGGAGCCGGTGGCATGCCGCCATGCATTCCCGGTTGCAGCAGGCATGCGACGACCTCGAGATCTGGGCAGCTCGCTGGCGCATCCGGTTCAACCCCCTGAAGACGCAGGCCATCGTCTTTACGAGGAAGACGACGATGCCGGCCCCGCCACTTCGACTCTATGGGACCGCCCTCCCCTGGCAGAAGACCGTCCGGTACCTGGGCGTTATCATGGACGATCGCCTACTGTGGAAGCCACACATCGACGCCGTGCGTGCCAAAGTCCACCAGCGGATGGGTGCGCTGTACCCATTCCTTAATGAAGGGTCTGACCTCTCCATCCGGAATGGCCTCCTCATCTTCCGCTTATTTATACGACCAATTGTGGACTATGCGTGTGAGGCCTGGGGCAATGCGGCTCCCACGCATATTCAGCGTCTTCAGGCGCAACAGAATAAGATCCTCCGGCGGGTCTTCCATGTACACCCGCAGTTTCCGCATCAGTACCTCCACCATGCAGCTGATGAACTGGAAGTGATGCCCCGCATACAGCAGAATGCCAGCCGTTTTTACCGACGGTCGCGCGCCTCTGCCAATCCACTCATTCGAGACGTTGGCGCACCTCAAGATGTTCGTGACCGCTATCAGCGGCCTGTTGCACTCCTCGACCGCTGAGACTCGGGAGTGCACCAAGCGGACGCTGCTTGCAGCTCCGTCCCTATGATTTTCTTTTTATGATCCCGCATACCCCGATGCCATACAACAAATAAAGAAGTTCAACACACCCTCTCTCCTCTGACGAATGCAGGCAATGCCGTCAGGTAAATCCTGTGTTGCTCTCCTCTTCTTGGGACATAACGACTGGCGGATGGGCGCTTGCTACCGCCCAACGTCCGACAGCCTGTGCGGAGCAGCCCCAAACCTGCGCCACAACCGCCCGCGCCTTTCAAACCACCGAGGATGGGGCTACACACAGCCACACCACAGTCGCCAACCAGTCGCCACGGCAGCGCCGCAAACCACGGCCAAACTGCAGCTACCGCGCGCTACAGCCTGGGTCGGCCCGCCGAGAATCGCCGCCCCCGCCCAAATGCCGCCCCCACAGCCCCAGCCGACGACCCGCCACAATGGCCAAACCTTCGGCAAAACTCCCACACCGTCGCCGCGGCAGCCCGGCCAGCGCGGCCGGCGCCACAGCCACACAAGCCGAGGCGTGCGGCGATGACGGCCGTGCAAACGCGCCTCCGCCGCCCCATCGCCTTCCGTCGCCCTCCCGCCGTTTCCCGATCGGCCCGCAGCCGTCGGGCCACATCGCGCGCCGTCCTCCTCCTCTCGCCCGCCAACATTCACAGCCGTTTCTCAACAATTGCCCGCCGCAAACGGACGCCGCCTGCGCAACAGGCGCCGCCGCCCCTCGCCGCTTCCGACCCAACCCCTCGACCGAGGCAAACCGCAATCCGAATCTACAGACCAACCCAATCTGCCGTCAAGCACACACGACAGCCGACCTTACACGTTACGCGTTACACATTACGTTTACACGTCTACGTTAGGTTAGGTTAGGTTAGGTGGACGTGGGTTAGGTTAAGGGGACTTGGGTTAGGTTAAGCGTCAAACTTAGGTTAAGCATTCAAACACGTCAGGCGTCAGAGGTTAGGTTAGGTTAGGTTAGGTTAGGTTAGGTTAGGTTAGGTTAGGTTAGGTTAGGTTACACGTTAGGTTAAGGGGTCAGTGCTAGGTTAAGAAGCGTCAAACGTAGGTTAAAAAAGCGTTCAAAAACGTGAGGCGTGAGCCGGACAGCTTACCTTACGTAGACGTTAGGGGCTCACAGGCTGAGCTCACCTCGCCACACCACAGGTTAGGTTCGGTTCGGTTCGCTCGGCTCAGCGTAAAGCGCCGAGGTCAGGGTTACGTTCGTTCACCTTCGGGCGCCACACTTTCGGTTGAAAGGTCGCGACGGGACGACGTCGGCAGGCACGCCGCAAACGAACAAAAACGTACAGACGACGTCGGAAACCGCCGACAGACGGGGGAGCAGCACGACCACGACCAGACACCGAGCGCGAACGAGACACACGCGAACCACCCCCACCGGCCAAAGGGCACCACACAACAACCCAGAGCACCACGTGTCGACACCAGAGCAACCCGCCGCTCACGCGACATGGCTGGCACCGAAGGGCAACCGCCCGCAACTGCGCTTTCCGCGCCGGCCCGGATGCACGTCGTGCTACAACAACACCACTACCGTACACAGCCGCTGTTCACAACATCACTATCAATGGCGCGCCCGCGGCTCGCCGCCGTCGCCGTCGCAGTCGCAGCCCCAACGCCAGCACTTTTGCACCACCATTCACACGCACCGCAACACAGCTCGCCGACACAGCCGAACAAAACAAACACCACACAACAACAGCAACAACGCCGCCGCCTCTACTTGTGCCGGCGACCCACCCCGCCGATGGCGCACCTTTCGCCAGCCGGCAATCGACACACACGCACCCACCCACCGGGGCCCAGTGCAAAAAAAAAAAAAAAAAAAAAAAAAAAAAAACAAAAACACACAAAAACAAAAAAACCAAACAACACAAACGACACGGGAAGCGCACACCGCCACTTCGCGCGCACGCCACCAACCAGTCGTCGTCTCAAAATAACAAACACAAACAAAATAAACTAACAACTAGGGCAACACAAAACAAAAACGCCTCGCACGAACCGCCCACAAAAAGGACAAGCACACGCACAGCCTCTGCTGACGACCACGACGCAGCGGCACGCTGCTCCTGTCCCGCGCCCCGCGCCCCACTCGATTCACAACTCACGCGACACCGTCAACGACGGGCTCGCTTCCCGCAACCTACCACCTTTCCGCCACGACGCACAGCCCCAGCCCCACCCGACGACGCCCGTGGCAACGACTGCACTTTCACCACCGCCTCCCCCTTCCCCCCCAAAACACACACACACACACACAGCCAGCCAAAAACGCACTCGCGACCCACACATGCACGTGCATCGGCACACGCCAACCAGTCAACGTCGACAACCACACGCAAGGCTCGAAACGAAACCGGCGTCCTTCCACGTTGCCATCAAGCTACGCGACACAAGACACAAGGAACCAACACAACAGCCGGCCCCACTAATTCCCACTCTCACGCCGCAAAAAGCACACCGAAACCGCCAAACGCACGCACATTCCCCTTCGCACTGACACCACCGACCGGCTCGCTACCACACACCTCTCGGCAGCCGTTTCACGCCAATTCGCCACACCGCCCACACAGTCGACAAGCGCCCGCCCTGTACGGCACACGCAACGACGCAGCGCAGCAAAGGGCGCCCGCAACACATACCTCTCCGCCGCCCGACGCGCCAACCGCCACACCACACCGCCAGCCACTCGCAAATTGTGCACTGCCACCAGCCACACGTCCAACACGCCGCGCCGCCTCCGGCCACCCGCCAGGGGGCGCTCACGTCCGCGACAACAGCGCGGCCCGCCGGGCCGGGCCGAACCGAACCGAGCCGCCGCTGCTCTGCACTCGGCACGGCCACACCCTGCTGCAGACCGGGCTCGTCCCTCTGTACGCGTCTGCCTGCGCATCAACACAACACGACCTTTTTCTTTTTTTCCTCTCTACCGCCATCCCTTCTTCTCGCGTTTTACTCGTTGTTGCAGCAGCGGCGCACACCTACACATCCACAGCCCCAGCCGAGCCGGCCTCACCTCAGGGCCCGCCGCCAGCGTCTCCTCCTCGGGCACAGGTGCGGTGCTGTGGCCGCCCATCCAACCGCATTGCTGGCCGTCCAGCCACCAGGCGTTCCCACTGCCGCGAGCCACGCCGCGCACCGACCCTGCTGCAGAAAACGAAGCATAGCCAGAGACCGACCGATACACAAAGCAAGCCGTCGCCTCGCCTCTTGTCCTTCCTGCCTTCCTTCCGCCCCCGCCCTTCTCACACCACCGCCTCTCCACTTTCGCCCCCCCCCCCCTCCTTTTTTTTTTTTGTTTTCTTCTTTCTTTCTTTCTTTCTTTGGCCCTCTCTCCTTCCCGCCATGGCGGTTACGGCACCGCCTGCAGCGGCAGATTTTTTGCGCCCACACGCCTACTCCTACCACCATTAACCTTGCCCTGCCCTGCCCATCAACGTCGCAGTCGAACCGACGCTTGCCAACACACTGCCCACGTTCCTTTCTCTTTTCGGCCTACGCCCATTACGCGCCGCCGCCACAGCACCTTCCCTTCCCACAACACACCGACGTCATCACACGCACCCAAAACAGGGGCCACGACCGTGTTCCTCGCCCACTCCCATCCCGCACGGTACGCACATTCCCAACTACTACCGCGCACCCTCCCTTTCCAATCTGTGTGTCTCTGTGTCTGTGTCCTGTCCGCGCGTGACGCCTCTCAACATCCGCCGTCCCCCGTCCCGTTTTCGCCCCCATGCCGTCGTCGCGCCGCCTCCTCCCCGTCCACCGCCGCCCCTGTCCGCCCCGCACCACACCATACACCGCTGCTTGTCCCGGCCGTTGCCACCAAAGGCGCCGACCGCAAACGCGCCACGCCGCAGCCCCCGTGCGTCTCGCGCTCGCTTGCATCTCCGTGCCGACGCTGCCTCTCTTCCCACTCGCACTCGACCTCGACAACACAGTCTTTGGCTCCGCCACTGCGTGTTCCGGTGGTACGCACGCTGCACCACGTATGTATTCATTACCAGAGCGATGGCGAGGCATGACAGCATCTCTGTCTGACCAGAGAGTTCTTTATCGCTGCTAGTCGGCGCTTGGACCGCGCCAGACGACAGTAGTTGCACGCACCGGGTCGCCAGGAACAGTTGTTATATATATTGTAGCGCGAGTCGGGAGAGGTAGTAGTCGGTCGACAGTAGTAGCGGGTGGACGGTTGTACTGAGCGGGCGTCGGCGGCGTGCTCTGCTCGTCTCGCGACTCTGGTCACGGTTCGGGACGATGTATAGTATATTGTGTTATAATCAAAAGGTGGTGTGACGCTGCATTGCGCAAATCTGATAACGTATGTTCATTGTACTTATTTTGTTCAACAACAAAAGCCCCACTATTACTTTTTTTCTAAAGTAACTTTTGTCTCTTAACGAAAAACATTCACTTTTTAAAGACTACTTCCTATGGCATTTCCCTCCAAGGAGTGCAATTAATTACCAGCCAGCACTCATTCATTGCACACAGCTGTGTAAGGGGTATCTACAATTGAGGAGCGGATATAAATGCAATTTTTTGTTTTTTTTTGTTTTTTGTTTTGTGTGTGTGTGTGTTGTAACCTCCCAGCAATATTTAAAATAATGGACAATGTTATTTACGGATGCTAATGGACATTGCGCTAATTGTAACCTCGCCCACAATGAGAGGTATTGAAAATGGCAACAAAAATGTGCAATTCGCAATCTGACTCAAATATAAAGTCTTCACACAACATTTACAAAAGTCCGTTCAGTGACAAGAAACTTCAATTAAACCGAAATATCGGTCTTTGGCCCTGTGCAAAACAATCAGAATTAAAAGTCTTACCTCCGAATAAATGGATGTCACATTTCTGCTCTGGTTGTTGCGCAGCGCTTGGAGGAACTGCATTGCAAATAATAATATTCTCTTTCTTTGTGATTTTAGTGACATTTTTCTTCAAAGAAGTGGAACGAACTCTTTAGTTCAATAAAAGATTAAATGTTTGAAAAATGCTTTTGAAATAAAAATTATTATTGGGGAACTTGTTGGAGAATAATTACAATAAATACAATTTCTCATTATCTAACGATTATATCAATTAACAGTATACCTTATTCACCATCTTGACCAGTGTTGCCGACCGCCTACATCACACAACCGCACTCGGCTGCTACTACTGACCGACCGCTCTGCATGACGACTATTAGCGTACTGCACGCGACGACTACTGACAGAGTACAGCCCTCAACTACACAGACTGACTGACTGACTGAGAACCGCTCGCAACACTCGCGCAGTCCAGCGCAAACTCTCTGGTCACAGATGCTACAATGTCTCGCCATCGCTACTATGTTACATACGTGTTTCAGTGTCTTTTTCATTGGGGTAACGATCTTTGGCTCTTTTTATTCTGAATACAGGGCCAAAGGTCAACGGCTGCTGCCCTTATACAATTTATCAGGTTTCATTATGTCTGTTGCAATGTTACATACGGTTCACTCTTTCATTAATATTATCGTTGGGTTTGTTTTGTAGGGACGTTAACATTCTGGCACATTTTTATTATCATCGGACTCTCTGCTATTTGTGCAGGGAGGTTATACCTGGGTCCATTTCCATTTACATTTTAATATTGATAGACTTTTTGTTTTCTTTTTTGTTTCTTGTTGTTTTTCCTTCTTTTTTTTTGTTGTTTTTTTTCTTTTGTTTTGTTTTTCCCGCTCTCACCACCACCGCCGCATCACGCCTTCCGTTTTCTTGGTTTCTTTTCTGTGCTTCAACATCACCGCGCCCCATTTCCACACCACAGCCATCAGCCTCCAAGACGGGCGGGCGCAGTGTGCCATTTCCGGCGCACAAGCACACCCGTACGGTACTCTCCTCGCCCCCACGCCACCAACAACACAGCGACCACGCGGCTTTCAGGCACGGCACGGCACGGCACCGGCGAAATGCGCCGCCCCCGCCCCTCCGCGCATCCGTCCGTCTCGCCACGTTCACTGACAACCACAACACAACACCGCTCCCCTCCCTGGCAACTCACATTGTTTTTCTCCTCCTCTTTTGCACAAACCACAACGCCGAGCACAGGCGCAAGCCACCCACACCGCGCCCCTCCCCGTCCCGTCTTTGGCCGCCGCTCCTCGTTTCCTCGTTTGCCCCCTCCCATCTCCCGAAATGCCATGCCAGCAGCGTTACGCATGCCCCTCCCCTGTCCACACAACACTACCGCCTAACGAACAGCCTTTTCCGGGCCACATGCAGGGCACGCCCACCTCCAAACGCTGCCAATTCACGGACGCACACACACACTCACTTTCTCGACACCTTTCTGTACGGAGGGTGCGTCATCTCGACCGTGACAGAGTGACGGCAACTATCGACGATCCATTTCCCCCCACTGGTAAAACATGTCCACTAACACCTACATACATCATTCAAGTACACAGACAATAGCATACACACAATGGGAGGGCACACGAACATGGACGGCACGGCACTGTCATACACTCTTCCTCAGAACCATATCAACAAACGTTACGTACATCCGGGAAAGCGAAAGCGAACGCGAAAGCGAAAGCGAAAGCAAAGGCAAAGCCCAATGCAGCCGTCAAAGGTAACGTTCACCACGGCAGACACTTGCAGCCGCGCCGCCGTTAAACGCATTTCAGTGCGGCTCCAATACGCCTCCGACACGGGAACGTTCCGTTGCTCTACGAATGCGTTTCTCCCCTTTTTCCCTTCCTCTCTCTTTTGCCCCCCCTCCTTGCACTCTTGCCTCATTCCTCACGTTCTGCCCAGACATTCGACCGATCAACGTCAACCTTTCGTTACCGTTCTCAGCGCGACGGTGTACAACAGTATGACGGGTGTGCCCAAGACTTCGGTTCAGTTGCGTGACGCCGGTCTATCGCGCCGATCGACAGTTACTCAGGGGGCGACGGATCGGACCACGTCACCGACACACAAAACACTTTCAAACAAACAAATACATACCGGATGGACACAGACAAACACGTGTACAGACATTCGCCAAACAAACGACCACCGCCGCCGCCGCCGTCGTCGTCTAGCGTGCATCTTGAATGACGACATCGGTGTGCGTGCGTCGTACGCAATCAGTCAGACACGGCTATCAAACATCAGAGTCGAATGGTACATCATCGTGCGTGTCGCCGTACACGTACAGTACAATACAACAACAATGCGTCTTAATGGCACGTTCATTTCAACGTCACTCACACACCTCCACGCTGCAGTTACGTCGCACCATTGTCAAACTCGGCGTACAGCAAAGGGAATAGTGGGCGGCAAAAAAACAAAACAAAAACATTTCACATTTCACCCTCGCCATGTATGATGTGCAAAAAAACAAACCCGCAAACGGCCGTCGTTACGGTGACACAAAAGTCGCCGATCGCACTGTCCCCCCTCGCAGACGGGTAACACACACACACACCCCAACAACACCAATGGGTCAAAAACCACGCCAACGAGGCGTGCCACCATTCCACGCCACGGCGACCAACCTCGTGGCCGTACCCCGCGCAACACGCTTTGACGCGCCCCCCCACCCACAATCAAAATGCACACATACATCACAGCCGTCCACACACACAAACAACAACAACAATTCCGCCCTTCCCGCAAAAGGCAAGTTGGTGGCCCTGAAAAGGGCCGTTTTGCCGCTCTCGCAACGGAGGAGCCTTCTCCATCCTTCCTTCCATTCCAGAGCCACCTCCTTACTTGGAGCTCGTGTACTTGGTCACCGCCTTCGTGCCCTCGCTCACGGCGTGCTTGGCCAGCTCGCCAGGCAGCAACAGCCGCACAGCGGTCTGGATCTCGCGGGACGTGATGGTCGAGCGCTTGTTGTAGTGCGCCAGGCGAGAAGCCTCGGCCGCAATGCGCTCGAAAATGTCGTTCACGAAGCTGTTCATGATGCTCATCGCCTTCGACGAGATGCCCGTGTCAGGGTGCACCTGCTTCAGCACCTTGTAGATGTAGATGGCATAGCTCTCCTTCCTCTTGCGCTTCTTCTTCTTGTCGCCCTTCGAAATGTTCTTCTGCGCCTTGCCAGCCTTCTTGGCGGCCTTCCCGCTAGTCTTGGGCGGCATCTCGAACCAACGTACGGCAGCAGCAACACCAGTAGCAAGCGCTCCGCTCTAGTCAGCGTCTCCCCACACAGTGGCACCCGCCGACTGACTGGAGTGTCTGATGGGTTCGTGACCCCTTGTGCTTCAAGGCCCGGGACTAGTTGTCTCTTCCCTTGTTTCTGAAGTTGGGTTATGGATGATGGTTTCGAGCTCGTAGGAAGGAGGTGGTTGGATGTCTGATGTTGAAGAAGGAGGAGGTGTTGATCTGATGTTGAACTTTAAGGGATGAAGTTACGCTGCGTAATCATACGCGGGAATTTGGATCTTGGGTTTGGAGGGATGTTACCGAGGGATTGGATAAGGGCGTGGGGTGATGTTTGTGTCCGTGTGTAAAATGTTTGTGCTTGAGTCTGGATTATTTGTGTGATCTTCGTGACATTGTGTTGTAGGTAAATGTCCGTGTTGGGTAGGAAGCGGGGTGCATCAGTGGCTATGCGTAAGAATCTGTTTTGCAGTGCTTGGATTCTTTTGACGTGTGTATCGGCTGTGATTGCCCATATCTCTGAACCGTAGGTTATGACTGGTTGGATGAAAATTTTGAACAGATTGAGTTTCGTTTTCATCTGTAGTCCGTTCCCTTTTATGAGCGGGTAGAGGTTGTAAATGAGACCTTGGCCTCGATTACATATGTGCTCCACATGCTTTTGGAACGTTAATCTGGTGTCTAGGGTTATGCCTAAGTATTTGGCGCTGGGACTCCAGGGAATTAATGTTCCGTTGAGGCTCAGTGTAGCATCGTCTGGGATTCTTTTGTACGTGAATAGTATTGCCTGGGTTTTATCTGAGTTAATTGTGATCTTCCAACGGAGTGCCCACCTGTGGATATCGTGCAGGTGCTCTTCTAGCTTCCTGGCAATATACGTAAGATTGGAGCTGCTTCGGAAAATCGCCGTATCATCTGCAAAAAGGGCTAGCTGCCCCCCCATCTGGTGTGGTATATCATTGGAGTATACTGAATAAAGTGTCGGACCCAGGACGGAGCCTTGGGGTACCCCTGCAGCAATGGGCCGGAACTGGCTGTTACACTTGTCCAGTGCGACGAAAAATTTCCTGTTGCTGAGGAAGGAGTGAAGGATGTGGATGATATGGAGGGGACAGTGATAGTGGAGGAGTTTAGAGATTAGCCCTGTGTGCCATACCTTGTCGAACGCCTTTTGAATATCTAAGAATACGGGCACCCGCCGCCAGCCGCCGCCGCACCTTTACCAGCTCGCCCTGTTGCGGCCGCCGACCAATGGGGCGCGCGCGCAACCGGCCGCCGCACCCGAGCCCATAAAGCACCCCCACCCCGGCTGCGCCGGCACAGACGAGCCGTGGGTGCCGACCGGAGCGGACCGAGAGCCGCGCAGCAGCAGTCGTCGAGCGAGCGCAGTGCCCGCGCACCCACCCCACCCCCACCACTGCACCGAGGGGGACACCGCAGCCGCCGCTGAACAAAGCGCCAGAGCGAGCGGTGACCAGCCGTCTTCCTCCTCAACAACGAGAAGGCAGAACAGCGCCATCGCACCTCCTACACCGAGGTGCTTCGAAAAGAGCAACTTTGTCGTGTTTCCCGCAATTTTGTCGTGTCTGTCTGTCTGAGCAATCAGGCAGACAAGCAAAACTGTCGTGTACATCTACCTAGCGCAAGCGGGTAGATAAGCAAAATTGTCGACACACCAGCGTCGCACGGCAGCTCTTGCTGCCTCCTCCCACCAGAGTAGGGTAATCTCCGTACCAGGGCCGGTGGCGCAGCCCCGATACCCGCGTACGTGTAGATCAGGCCAAATCAGCCCACAGCTACCCTACGGTGTCAACAAGTGGGACTGAGCTGGGACAATCACTGGTGCGACCACACACACGACCACATCATGGACACGGAAGATCGAGGTGGGACCACCCACTCCCGATCGCCCCCCCGCAACACTGACACCGGAGCAGAAACAGCTACACCAATGACCGACTCCCGCACGGTGACTTATATCGTGGAGAATCTTCCCCACGATATCACACAAAAGGCCATGGCAGCAAAGATAAACTCATTCGTAGAATACGCGGTCAGGGCAGAGATCAGGTCTCTGAATGTTATAAGAAATGGGAGGGCCTACATTAACTCCACAACCAGAGGGCGGGAGGACTACCTCCAAAGGACCTTCCGGAACCACATAGTTTCCTCAGTAACAGTGCGCCCAGACAAAGTACGCGAACCGAGACAGCCCATGGAAAGGTCTCGAAAGCCACCCCTCAGCGCGGTCATCAAGAAAGTGCCACTAGATGTAGAGGCTAGTGATGTAATCCAACAGCTGCGCGAACAGGGCCTTGATGTAGAGAGGGCTTGGCGTATTACCTCAAGAGAGAGGCAAGCTCCCACAAGAAACTTTAGAATAATATCACGTAATCAAGATACAATTGATGCCATACTCACAAATGGCGTTATCATTGATTACGCAAAAAAAGAGGCGGAACCCTCCAGACTTCCTCCACCGCAGCCAGCGCAATGCGGGCAGTGTCTGGGCTTTGATCACTCCACAGTGAACTGCAAGGCCCAGGCAAAGTGTCCGCAGTGCGGAGGCAACCATAAACTTACCCGGTGTGACGCTAAAAACCCGGAAAAGTGTGCAAACTGCGAAGGCGACCACTCGGCCTTATCTTATAAGTGCCCCAAACGTCCTAAAATCGCCGAAAAAGAAGAGCTACGTGCACCGATAAAAATCATGGACGAACCTACACCCGTCCCACCTACAGAAGAACTCCAGCAGGAAATGGTCCTGAAGAATGACTTCCTCCGAACCCTCACTGGAGCACTCGTCAGTCTGTTCCAGGACCGACGAGAAGAAATTGTAAAAACAGTGAACCAGGTGTCGCAGCAAATCTTACATAAGAGTATTAAGGCGACACAGTCAGGAGTCTGCCTCCATGTAACGGTGGCAGACAGGGTCAGTCCGGCAACACAACTGGACGTAACACACAACCCACAATCACCAACACAACCACAGACACCTACCACACAAACATCCCAACCCCCACAAACACCCACACATCACCAGACACCCACCACACAAACGCCCCAACCACAACACGCACCCGCACGTACACAAAACACACCACACCCACACACTTCCAGAAACAAAACCTACTAAATCCCCAGTCGCGGTACGAACATGGCCGACCACCAACAGCAGTTAAATCTCCTCTTCGCCAACGCGAGAGGAGTCAAAGACAGGAGAACACTACTCACGCACACACTATTGCGCAACAACATACACGTGGCCGGCATCGCTGAAACGTGGCTGTCTGATGGGAAGCAGTGCAATATACCGAAGTTTAACTGTTTCCGCAAGGACAGAGACGGTAGAGGCGGCGTCGCGCTATACGTGCGCAATACGATAGCGGCTACGGAAGTCCCTCCCCCCGCACAGCTTGGAGACACAGAGATCGTCATGGTCAAACTAAAGGGCCACAACGCAAGGACCGTAACAATAGCATGTTTGTATAACCCTCCTAATAACCCTCTCCCGATCCACGCGATACGACACCTTATGACGAAAGACAGATTCATCTTACTAACTGACCTGAATGCGCGACACGAGAGACTTGGTGACCACAGCACAAACCACAACGGACAAATCCTCTTTGACCTTCTAACGACCGAACCTATAGACCGCCTCCCCATCTACCAACCCACTTTTATAGGCCACCAAGGAACGTCAGCGCCCGATCATGTCCTATACAGCCCTACCATCAGTGACTCAATAGCCAATGCGGAAGTCGGCAACTCAATAACAAGTGACCACCTCCCAATCCTCTTTTCCACAAATGCAATAGCCCCACCGAATCCTCCACCAATCAGACGAACTATACGACAGTACTCAAACGCCGACTGGGATAAATACAAAGACGTACTCGAACAAGAATTATCTATCCCCATGACCGTGACAGACCCCCACGACCTCGAACTTGCCACGACTAAAATAGAATCAGCTTTTAGACACGCAATAGAGGAAGCCATACCACAAATCACCATAGACAACTGGAAACCTACTATCCCCCGAGAAGCTCTCGACCTAATACAACGAAAAAAACGACTACAAAGAGAGATGAGACGAACCAACAACCCGAACTTACGACAAACCTGGAACCGACTAAACAATCGCGCCAAACAAATAATCTCGACACATCGACAAAGACAGTGGGAAGAAACATGCGAGAGACTAAACTACAGAAACGGAGGACAATTTTGGAAACGATTTAAAACACTGACGGGACAAAGAGCGACAACTACCACCACACTAATTACAAACAACGAGCCAACGACAGACCCACAACAACAAGCCGACATCTACAAAGACGTGTTAGAAGACGTATACTCCTTCCCACATGACAACAACTTCGACGAGGTTTTCAGACGAACGGTAGAACTCCGACTCCCACGACTACTTAACACACACACAGTAGAGACGGAAAACGAAAACTCCCTAACTAAACCGATAACTGACAAAGAAATAATGGACGCGATACTAACGGGACGGAACTCAGCGCCAGGCCTAAATGACATACGACGAATTCACCTACAAAAGGCCCCTCTCCTTACACTCATCCCTATCCTATCCCTCATATTCAATTATTGCATCAGTACAGAGACCATCCCAACTGCCTGGAAAACTAGCAAGACGATCATGATCCCTAAACCAGACAAACTAAGAACAGACCCACGATCCTACAGACCCATCTCTCTTTTAGACGTACTAGGAAAAACCTATGAAAGAATCATCACAGACAGACTCAAGACATACGTAGAACAGAAAGAACTCCTCCCCCTGATCCAAGCTGGCTTCCGCAGTAAACACTCAACGAATGATCCACTGTTCAAACTCGTGAACGGAGTCACGCAGGGCTTCAACAATGGACACTGCACCCTCGCAGTTTTCCTAGATATTGAAAGGGCGTTCGACAAGCTATGGCATGACGGACTCCTCTACAAGCTGTGCGAGATAGGGATCCCTGTCAAAATGGTCCGGCTCATAAAAGCATACCTCACCGACCGAGTATGCAGAATACACGTACACAACACCTGTTCCCAACCTTTCACCCCACAAGCAGGAGTGCCGCAGGGCGGCATCCTGTCTCCGCTGCTGTACGCGCTGTACACAGCAGATATACCGACCACACAGTCCCAAGACGAAACAATAGCCCTATACGCAGACGACACAGCTTACTGGTGTACATCACTCAGGACAACAACTATACAGAGAAAGACGGACGCATACCTAAAACGACTCGAAGACTGGATGGAAAAGTGGAGAATCAGACCAAACCCAGCAAAAACGCAAACAGTACTCTTTCGACACAGAAACCTGACCAAAAAGAGACAGCAAAACGACAACGACATACAATTAACACTCTGGAACACGCCACTCAGACTTGCCAACACGGCCAGGTACCTTGGCGTGTTCCTAGACAAACACATGAACTGGATGACTCACCTGAATTACCTTCTCGACAAGACTAGAAAACGCCAAAGACTGATACGACAAGTACAAGGACGCCTCCGTGGCTGCAGTATGGAAACTGCCATACATACTTACAAAACTTTTATCAGACCTGTACTCGAATACGCCAGCGCACCGCTGGGAGGAATTCCGCACACGGTAGCAGACAGACTTTACAGTACAGAACGACGACTGCTCCGCAACCTTGCGAGACTCCCAGCAAGGACGCCCAGCAACGACGTATACGAAATAGTTAACGTGGAACCACTACAGACACGACTGACAAAACTGCGCGCGAACTACGGACAACGAATACTAACGCAAAGACCTGACATGGAAAACCTAATTACAACAAGACCTCGTACTCAACGACTCCCTAAATACAAGTATATCTGCCCAGCGCGTACGGTAGCACAAAACACATCACACCACTTCCCAGACTTAGCCCCAACTATGGAACCGCTGACAACCCATACCACTACCCCTCCCCACCTAGACGTCAGACAATAAAACACAGACAATCATATACCCTCTCCCCCTCTTTCTCCCCCCCTCTCTCCCTCTCTCTCTCTCCCTCTCTCTCTCTCTCTCTCACTCTCTCTCCCTCTCTCTCTCTCACACACACACACACACACACACACACGCACACACATACACACACACAAACAACAAAACGACAACACTCGCACACTTAAACAAGCCGGCACACTCTTCAACTACTCAATCCTGTTCTGCCACTGAAAAATATGAAAATAGAAAACAGCTATAATTGTACAACAAAGCAAGTAACAACACAATCATTACTATATGCCACTCACAGACTAACTTCAAAAACCTCTTCTCATATGCTATCCTCCCCTCTCACCAAATGCCATATTCTATTCTTACAAAAATTGTTAATTCTAGTACTATATACACTGAAAAATTAAAATATATCCATGTAAACCATATCTTGTTGTTAAACCCTAATACTATATCCTTTGTTAAACCAAAATACAACCTTGTTACACTTACTACAACCTTGTTAATTATATATAATTGTTAAACTTACTATAACCTTGTTAACCATATAAAATTGTTAATCATATATTATAATGCTAAATGTTAATTGATTGTTATTGACCACATCAAAGTGCAAAAAATTTGTAAAGCACCTTTCTGCACGCACTTTAATTTATATCAAAAAAAGAAAATAAAATTGTAAACCACCTAAGGCTAAAAAGTGCAATGCAAGCACTAGAATAGCCCGCCCTCCCCCCTAAGGGGAGGGAATGAAATGTGCTAAAAAAAAAAAAAAAAAAAAAAAAAAAAAAAAAAAAAAAAAAAGCTGCGCCGGCACGCACTCCGCTGCTCGACTCGCTGCCGCTCGCACCGGTCGTTTTCGTTTCCGTTTCGTGTGCACCGTCGCTAGCCCATCGCCATGTCCGGACGCGGAAAGGGAGGCAAAGTCAAGGGCAAGTCAAAGTCCCGCTCAAGCAGGGCTGGGCTCCAGTTCCCGGTCGGCAGAATCCACCGCCTCCTGCGCAAGGGAAACTACGCAGAGCGCGTCGGCGCCGGGGCGCCCGTCTACCTCGCCGCCGTCATGGAGTACCTCGCGGCTGAGGTGCTCGAGCTGGCCGGAAACGCGGCCCGCGACAACAAGAAGACGCGCATCATCCCGCGCCACCTGCAGCTTGCCATCCGCAACGACGAGGAGCTCAACAAGCTCCTGTCGGGCGTCACCATCGCACAGGGTGGTGTCCTGCCCAACATCCAGGCCGTCCTGCTGCCAAAGAAGACCGAGAAGAAGGCCTAAAGGAGGCCAGGCAATCGCAGCCGCCGCGTGCTCCCCTGCACGCAACGCGCTTTGCCGGCTCGGCCCACAACAATCGGCCCTTTTCAGGGCCACCACACAAACCTACGTCCAAAGCAAAATTTCAGTCGTCCTCGCCGCACCTTGTTTTGTTTTAACTTTGCACCGTCACAGCACAGCCGCCGCCGGCGCACGTCCGCCATCTTGTCGTCCACACAGCCCGTGTGGCCCAAAACACACACACACACACACACACATTTTGCACGGTCGCAGTCGCCTTCCAAACCGACAACGGCAGCAATAATGACCATTGTTAAAGGGAGGCGTGTCGACACACCGCCCTCCACTCCCGCGCGCAACGGCCGTCGACACGAACGAAACAGCTGATCCGGCCGCCTATGCCCACACGCCTTGCCTCGGAAACCCCAACGCCGCCGCCGCAAACAAACACACAGAGCCAAACCACGCAAGCAAATAATCACCGCCTCTCGCACAACAACACACAGCCCGCCATCTCCGTCGCGATCGATACAAAGACACACAATAACAAACACACAAACGAAGCAGCTCCACACACAGCCAGCCACATGACACGTTTCCTTTCCTTCTCCCCTCCCAGTCACATCACGTCGCTCAAACGGAAAGAAAGAAAGAAACAAACAAACAACACAGCGCACACACGCAGCAACAACAACACAGACTCTTTCGCACTTTTCAACTTCCGAACAGTGTGGTGGCCCTGAAAAGGGCCGTTTTCTAGTCTCTCCCACCCACAAGCACGGCCGCGGGAAGGCCAGCGCCCGCTGCGACGCAGCCTAACCGCCGAAACCGTACAGGGTGCGCCCCTGCCTCTTCAGGGCGTACACCACGTCCATGGCCGTCACAGTCTTGCGCTTGGCGTGCTCAGTGTACGTCACCGCGTCGCGGATCACGTTCTCCAGGAACACCTTCAGCACCCCGCGGGTCTCCTCGTAGATCAGACCAGAGATGCGCTTCACGCCGCCCCTGCGAGCCAGGCGGCGGATGGCGGGCTTCGTGATGCCCTGGATGTTGTCGCGCAACACCTTGCGGTGCCGCTTGGCGCCACCCTTGCCGAGCCCCTTTCCTCCCTTGCCGCGGCCTGTCATCCTTCCTTCCTCGGGCAAAGCAAAACGTGCACAAACAGCAGCTGCAGCGGCTGGCGAGTCGGCTACGGTCTGCGCCCAGCGCGCCCGCCGCCCCCCTATATAGACTCTGGCCCGCCCTCCCCCCACCACGCGCAACCGAGGGCATATAAGCGCAGCACGGAGGCGCGCGGGCCCGTTGTCAAGGCAGCACCGGACGCCGCGCCGCACCTAACCTCCACGCACGCCGCTCCGCTACCGCTACCGCTACCGCTACCGCCATGGCCCGCACAAAGCAAACGGCCCGCAAGTCCACCGGCGGAAAGGCGCCGCGCAAACAGCTCGCCACCAAGGCGGCGAGGAAGAGCGCGCCCGCCACCGGAGGCGTCAAGAAGCCCCACCGCTACAGGCCGGGCACCGTCGCCCTGCGAGAAATCAGGCGCTACCAGAAGAGCACAGAGCTGCTCATCCGCAAGCTGCCATTCCAGCGCCTAGTGCGCGAGATCGCCCAGGACTTCAAGACCGACCTGCGCTTCCAGAGCTCCGCAGTCATGGCCCTGCAGGAGGCCAGCGAGGCCTACCTCGTCGGCCTCTTCGAAGACACCAACCTGTGCGCAATCCACGCCAAGCGCGTCACCATCATGCCCAAGGACATCCAGCTCGCGCGCCGCATCCGCGGCGAGCGCGCCTAAACCGCGCCGCGGCACCGCACCGCACCGCACCGCACAAACAAAAACGGCCCTTTTCAGGGCCACTAACATCTCTCCGTCGCGAGCAAACTTTGTCGGTCGCCTGCCTCTCGCCCCGCAACCCAAAAACAAAAAAAAACCACCACTTCCCGTCCGTCCGCCACACCCGCTCACTCTGCCTGCCTGCTAGCAGCGCGCAACAATCACACATCATCCCTCCCCGGCGCTCAAAGCGCACAATACCCAACGGCCGACGTCACACCGCACGGGTGGCTGGCCGGCCGCCGCTTTCGTTTCGAAAACAAAAAAAACCCGCACTCCACTCCGACGGCCAACGGCCAGGCAGGCGCGCGCGCTCGCTCGCTCTACGCGCCACCGAAATCCCCGCCGACTCCTTCCACATCTCAACGTGCCCCCCGTTGCAAAACATAACACACACACACACACACACACAAAGGAACAAAACAAAACAAAGACCAGACACGACTCGACAAGACAGACATCCGAGACGAACGAACGCAGGCAAGCCAACCAACGTATTCAAACAAAACAACGTGACAGAAAAACCAACCGTCGGCCGCCGCCACAAACACGGCGACAATCAACCACGACAACAACAACAACAACACCGCTTACCGCTACCGCCGCCCACACCCGCCACCGACCCCCGCAATCCAACCACCACGGCACGCAAACAGCATCCCCACGGGCATACAGAAACGCCAGACAGACACCCACACCAAACGCAACACGACAATCAAAACCTTCCCCGACGTGCTTTGATGGCCCTGAGAAGGGCCGTTTTGGGCCGCGCGTCTCTTGCGCGCCACTAGACGACGACGGGGGGTGGGGACGACGGAGTCAAGCGCCAAACCCTTCCTTTCTCCCATCTCTTTCTCCTCTACTCTACTTCTTCTTCTTGGGCGAAGCCTTCGCCTTAGACGGCGTCGTCGCCTTCTTCGGGCGCGGCGCCTTCGGCTTCTTCGTCGGAACCTTGGCGGCCTTCTTCGCCTTCGACGGCGACTTGGCCTTGGCCGGCTTGGCCGCAGCCGCCTTCTTCGCACCCGCGGGCGCGGCCGACGCCGCAGACGCCTTCTTGGCGGCGCCCGCCTTCCGACCGGTCGCCGCCTTCACGCCACCAGCCTTCTTTGCGCCGGCCGCACGGGCGCCCTTCTTCTCCTTGCTGGCCGGAGCGGCGCGCTTCTTCTTGGCACCGCCAGCACGAGCCTTGCCGCCCTCGGCCGCCCCCCCGCCGCCGGCGCCGGCAAGCTTGAACGAGCCGGACGCGCCCTTCCCCTTCGTCTGCACCAGCTCGCCCGCCACGACGGCCGACTTGAGGTACTTCTTGATAAACGGCGCCAGCTTCTCCGCGTCCAGCTTGTAGTGCGCGGCTATGTACTTCTTGATCGCCTGCAGCGACGACCCGCCGCGCTCCTTCAGACTCTTGATGGCGGCCGTCACCATCTCAGAGGTGCGCGGGTGCGCAGGCTTGGCGCGCGGCTTCTTCGCAGACGACGCAGACTTGGCCTTCTTCGTAGTGCCGGTGGCGGCGGGTGCCGCAGCAGTCTCGTTCGTAGCCGCCTGATCTGCCATTTCGACGACGCGCGTAACACACAGCGAGAGCGAGCGGGACGGCAGGCAGGCACGCAAGCACAGCACAGCAGCAGAGCAGAGAATCATTTTTTTTTTTTTTTTTTTTTTTTTTTTTTTTTTTTTTTTTTTTTTTTTTTTGGTGTGTTGTGCGTCGGCAAGGGTACTACCTCCGGAGGAGGTTGGCCCCTCAAGTGTGCGGGGTAAGGATTGCTTATTGGGGACACCATTTATTTTACAAAAATGGGACACCTTGTTTGCTTTGGAGAGCCTTTGGGCACATTATGTTGGTCCTTTAGGCTCGCGTTCTTGGTATTTTTATATTTTGTTGAAGGTTCGTTGTTCTGATGGAGCTGTTCTATTGATTTTTTTTTTTTTTTTTTTTTTCCTCTCTTAGTTGTCTTGAAGGATGGAGAGTGGAACTCTTATTTTTTGCCATTGGGCTGGTTCTGTAGTTGCTAGGTCCTGTAGTTGCTGCGTGGTAGGTCTGAGCCTTTCAATCTTTTCGATTAGTCTTCTTGTTGTGGTGATGATTTGACTGTCGACGGTCGGCATGTTAAGTTCTTCATGTATGTGAGTAGTCCTCGTCCACCATGGTGCATTCAGGATAAGTTTTAGACATCTATTTTGCAGTGTTTGGAGTGGTTTCCGATTTGTTCTGCTGGTTATGCCCCACGACGAGCAGCCGTAGAGTATCATGGGAATTACTATTGCTTTGTATATGTTTAATTTCGTTTTTTGGAGCATTTCCTTGCTAGCCAAAAGAGGGTAAATGGCGTGAATGGTTCTTGAAATACGTAGACGTTTTTGTTCAATATGCTGCTTGAAGAGCATTTTGTTGTCTACTGTTACACCGAGGTATTTGACGGATGTTTTCCATGGTAATTGCGTTCCATTTAGTTCAATTTGGTCGTGAATCTGTGGGCGCCGGCGTGTAAATAGTATGGCAACTGTCTTCTCCGGGTTTAGTTTAATCCTGTTTCTTTTAGCCCATTTTTCTGTAAGGTCCACTTGTTGTTGCAGTCTAGTTATTGTCGTTGCTAACCGTCGGTGCGTCTCGAGGAGTGCCATGTCGTCTGCAAATTGGGCTATTGTCGAAGTTTCAGTTTTTGGTATGTCATTGACGTATACTGTGAATAGGGTCGGCGAGAGCACCGAACCCTGCGGTATTCCTTCTTGTAATGTTTTTCGAGCTGAGTGTTTGTTATCAATTTGAACAAAACATCTTCGGTCCTGTAGAAAACTGTCAATGATTTTAATGTAACATTCGGGTATGTCTGTCTGGTCTTTTAATTTAATTAGTAGGTTGTCCTTCCACACTTTGTCATATGCTTTTTCAACGTCTAGAAAAACTGCGGCTGTATATCGTGAGAGGTTCATGTTTTTAGTGATGTGTTCTGTAATACGGAGGATCTGGAGTTCGGCTGATAGTTTCTCTTGAAATGCAAATTGTTCTTGTCGGATAATGTGGCCATCGAGTAAAGGTTGTCGGATTCTTGGGAGCAGGATACGTTCCAGGAGCTTGGACATCGTAGGGAGAAGGCTTATCGGTCTATAGTTCTGTGGTTTCTTCAGGTCTTTTCCAGGTTTAGGTATCGGTACTATTTTAGCAATCTTCCATGCTTGAGGAAAGTATTGGTTGATTAGGCAGGCATTGATGATTCTGGTGAGCAGGACGAGAGGTTTCCTTGGCAGGTTCTGGAGATGAATGTTGGATATGAGGTCCGGTCCAGGAGCGGAGTTTTTTCCAAGTCGGTTGATGATTGTTTTTAATTCAGCTGGAGTGGTAAGTTCTGGTAGATCGCGCGGAGGTGTCTGACGGATATTCTGTGCTGTAGTTGTGACATGTTGTTGATATTGTATGATGTCGGGTTGTAGGTTTCCAAGTGGTTCTATGGTGTTTTGCTGTTCATATGTGGCTGCGAAAATTTCTGCTTGGCTAAAAGCATCGAATATGAGATTATTATTATGAAGTAAAGCCGGTTTGTGTGTTTTCGTACGACGGAGGTTCTTGATGAGTTTCCAGTCATCTGTATTACGAAGTTGTAGTGTACTCATGCGGTCTTCCCAGACCTCGGCTCTCCATTCCTGTACTCGGTGATGGATTTGCTTTTTTAGTCTGTTTAACTGTCTTCTGTCGTCCGGGTTTCGAGTGTGGAGCCATCGGCGTCTAGCTGCATTTTTCAGGTATTTTAGATCTTGTATGAGTGGTGGCAGATTGTGAGTGTTTGATTCCGGAAATATTGTAGTTGCAGAAGCTTTTTTATATGCTGTTTTAATTTTGTCTGTTAACAATCCGATAGCTTCTTCTATTTTTTGTGTGGTAGTTAGGTCCAATGTGGGCTGAATGTTGTTATTCAGCCATCTCTGAAACTGGTCCCAATTGATAATGGTTTTGTGTCGTGGGTGAGGCGGTTCTATTGCATTTCCGATGTGGCCGATTACTGGTAGGTGGTCAGAAGTGAGGTCTTGAAGGGTTCGGAGATGTAAATCAGGATCGAGGTTCTTGGTTATACAGATATCCAGGACGTCGGGTTGCTGGCGGTGATTGAATGGAATGTAGGTGATGTCTTGAGGAGCGGAAATTACGGCGTTCAGTCTTCCTTGTAAGTTATAAAGTGTGTTTCCACGTGCATTGTTCCTTCGCGAGTTCCAGGTAGTGTTTTTAGCATTTAAATCACCGGCCAGTAAAATTTTATTGTTATTGTCAAATATTTGGAGTAGGTCATTTTCTTCGAGTGTAACTCTGGGGCTGAGGTATGCAGCCACCAGGGTTACTTTCCCTTGTGTTGTTTCAATTTTTACGATTGTGGCTTCTAGAGATGTCATCTGTGGCGTGATTTCCGGGTTATGTCGAATATGAGATCGAATGAAGATGGCTGTTCCGCCTCCCCGTCGATTAGTCCTGTCTGTTCGGTGGCATATCATATTGCGAAGTTTAAATGACTGTGATGGACGTAAATGAGTTTCCGTGGCAAATAGTATGTCAATCTTATTGTCTTCAATAAATTCATTTAGTAAGTCTGCTTTGTTGTGAATCCCTGACGCATTAAAATTACAAAAACGGAGGTTTTGGCTCTTAGTTGGTCTAATTTCCATTGTCGGTTGCAAAGAATTTCATGATTCCGCCGACAATTGCCATTACTTTAGATACTAAGTCTGGTGCAGTCATGAAAGTTTGAAATGTGGTGGTAATGATTGAAATGAAGTTCGTCCACTGTGAATTCTTCCAGAAATTTGTCATATGATTTAGGAAGTCGAGGAAGGAAGCAGGTCCAGTTGATTGGTTTGAGGTTGAGTTTGTTGTCTGGTGAGCCTGGGTGGTTGAAGGTGATTCCTGGGTTGTCTGAATATTTGTCCATGTTTTCCGTCCTCTGCGGCTGGCTTCGGCTGGAGTTGGCATTGGTGTGTGTTTAATGGTTGGTTGGATTGTCGCTACTGTGGGATTGGTGGTTCTTGGTCGTTGTGCGTTGTATATCCGGATTGCTTTCTGAAATTCTTCGCAACCGCGAAAGGATGCGGGGTGGCCGTCTTGTTTGCAATTAACGCAGTGTGAGGTGGCATTAACTGGAAGGTTACAGTCTCGTGCTCTATGTGCGCCACCGCAGCGGACACAGCGAGTGGGCATGGAGCAGTAATTTGCAGTGTGGAAGAATCCCTGGCACTTTTTGCATTGCGGAGGACCATCTTTGTTCTGGTATGATTCGACTGTTACTTTCGTATCAAGGATGTATCGGACATGGTAGATGGCATCGTTTTCTGGTTTCCGGTCAAGCGTTACACAGAATACATCCATGGGTCTGAGTTGTTTCGTGTTATTATCTCTCTTCTTGTATTGGTGGACGTTGCGCGGCATAAAGTTGAGGTCTCGTAAGTCTTTATCTACTTCAGCTTCTGTCACTGTTTCAGGTAGACCTTTGATTACTACTTTTAACTGTCTTTCGTGCTGTGGTTGGTGCGTGAAGTTGGAAATGTTGTGATGCTGGAAAAAGTCGAGTGCTGTTCTTTGGTCCTTCAATGAATCGAAATGATACTTGATTGTGTCTCCTTTGTAGATCGCCTGTATTGGTCCGTCCATATGTTTCTTGAGTGCGGCATTGAGCGTTAAGTAATGTCCCTTGTACTGAATTGTGATAGGCGGGATTCTTGGTTTTCTGGCGGTAGCTTGGGGAGCAGTTGATGATGATGGAGTTGGATGGGGTGCCGGTACTGGATTTACATTGCTATTGCTTCTCTGAGGTGGAGGTGAAAGAGGTTCAAATCTGTTTTCAATCTGGATGGAGAATTGTTTGTGTGGTACGGTGTCATCTTCTGTGTTTTTCCTCTTCGCTGTTTTACGTGGGGGAGGGGTTTGGAATTCCCCTTCCCCATCGTCCTGTTCCATGTCTTCTGTTTCAGAAATTTCAGAGTCGGATGAGCGGTAATATTGTGAGCAGTTATCGTCGTCATATGTTTGGTTGGTGTCTTCATTTGTTGAATTTTTGTCAGTGTCCGAACGTGGTGCGTCGTGATTGGCTGGTTTATCATTTCGAAGTGTCTCCATGTTGTTGTCTTGTTGTGCTTGTAATTTTTGAATCTGCTGCCGTATTGCTAGTTCTACGTCTGTATCTTGTGTGGTGTTGGAGTTAGGCTCAGACCTACCCGCGAGCTCGGCCTCGGCCCTACTACTAAATCTTTGCCTCGAAGGCCGCGGACGTACAGCGCGCGGGGGGCCGGCCTGCTCCCGGTCGGGCCCCCGCGTCTGAGGCCCTGGGTCTTCATCTTTCCCTGTACTACTCATTACTAGTCCCAGCTAGTCCGGGCACGTTCTCCTGCCACCTATCTCGCCCTAACACCCTGACGGCACGACAATTTTGCGCTCCGATCACCAGGTGCGAAGTAATAACGCCGCCCCTAGGTGATCGACACACAGCACAAGCTGCTCGGAGTCCGATGAGAGAATCACAAGGCCCAGCCAGTGTCGCGGGCGGGCGCGGACGGCCGAGAGAGCGGCCGCCACTCTGCGCGCCGCCGCGCCGCGCCTCCCGCGCTTGCTACCGCCCAACGTCCGACAGCCTGTGCGGAGCAGCCCCAAACCTGCGCCACAACCGCCCGCGCCTTTCAAACCACCGAGGATGGGGCTACACACAGCCACACCACAGTCGCCAACCAGTCGCCACGGCAGCGCCGCAAACCACGGCCAAACTGCAGCTACCGCGCGCTACAGCCTGGGTCGGCCGCCCCCGCCCAAATGCCGCCCCCACAGCCCCAGCCGACGACCCGCCACAATGGCCAAACCTTCGGCAAAACTCCCACACCGTCGCCGCGGCAGCCCGGCCAGCGCGGCCGGCGCCACAGCCACACAAGCCGAGGCGTGCGGCGATGACGGCCGTGCAAACGCGCCTCCGCCGCCCCATCGCCTTCCGTCGCCCTCCCGCCGTTTCCCGATCGGCCCGCAGCCGTCGGGCCACATCGCGCGCCGTCCTCCTCCTCTCGCCCGCCAACATTCACAGCCGTTTCTCAACAATTGCCCGCCGCAAACGGACGCCGCCTGCGCAACAGGCGCCGCCGCCCCTCGCCGCTTCCGACCCAACCCCTCGACCGAGGCAAACCGCAATCCGAATCTACAGACCAACCCAATCTGCCGTCAAGCACACACGACAGCCGACCTTACACGTTACGCGTTACACATTACGTTTACACGTCTACGTTAGGTTAGGTTAGGTTAGGTGGACGTGGGTTAGGTTAAGGGGACTTGGGTTAGGTTAAGCGTCAAACTTAGGTTAAGCATTCAAACACGTCAGGCGTCAGAGGTTAGGTTAGGTTAGGTTAGGTTAGGTTAGGTTAGGTTAGGTTAGGTTAGGTTAGGTTACACGTTAGGTTAAGGGGTCAGTGCTAGGTTAAGAAGCGTCAAACGTAGGTTAAAAAAGCGTTCAAAAACGTGAGGCGTGAGCCGGACAGCTTACCTTACGTAGACGTTAGGGGCTCACAGGCTGAGCTCACCTCGCCACACCACAGGTTAGGTTCGGTTCGGTTCGCTCGGCTCAGCGTAAAGCGCCGAGGTCAGGGTTACGTTCGTTCACCTTCGGGCGCCACACTTTCGGTTGAAAGGTCGCGACGGGACGACGTCGGCAGGCACGCCGCAAACGAACAAAAACGTACAGACGACGTCGGAAACCGCCGACAGACGGGGGAGCAGCACGACCACGACCAGACACCGAGCGCGAACGAGACACACGCGAACCACCCCCACCGGCCAAAGGGCACCACACAACAACCCAGAGCACCACGTGTCGACACCAGAGCAACCCGCCGCTCACGCGACATGGCTGGCACCGAAGGGCAACCGCCCGCAACTGCGCTTTCCGCGCCGGCCCGGATGCACGTCGTGCTACAACAACACCACTACCGTACACAGCCGCTGTTCACAACATCACTATCAATGGCGCGCCCGCGGCTCGCCGCCGTCGCCGTCGCAGTCGCAGCCCCAACGCCAGCACTTTTGCACCACCATTCACACGCACCGCAACACAGCTCGCCGACACAGCCGAACAAAACAAACACCACACAACAACAGCAACAACGCCGCCGCCTCTACTTGTGCCGGCGACCCACCCCGCCGATGGCGCACCTTTCGCCAGCCGGCAATCGACACACACGCACCCACCCACCGGGGCCCAGTGCAAAAAAAAAAAAAAAAAAAAAAAAAAAAAAACAAAAACACACAAAAACAAAAAAACCAAACAACACAAACGACACGGGAAGCGCACACCGCCACTTCGCGCGCACGCCACCAACCAGTCGTCGTCTCAAAATAACAAACACAAACAAAATAAACTAACAACTAGGGCAACACAAAACAAAAACGCCTCGCACGAACCGCCCACAAAAAGGACAAGCACACGCACAGCCTCTGCTGACGACCACGACGCAGCGGCACGCTGCTCCTGTCCCGCGCCCCGCGCCCCACTCGATTCACAACTCACGCGACACCGTCAACGACGGGCTCGCTTCCCGCAACCTACCACCTTTCCGCCACGACGCACAGCCCCAGCCCCACCCGACGACGCCCGTGGCAACGACTGCACTTTCACCACCGCCTCCCCCTTCCCCCCCAAAACACACACACACACACACAGCCAGCCAAAAACGCACTCGCGACCCACACATGCACGTGCATCGGCACACGCCAACCAGTCAACGTCGACAACCACACGCAAGGCTCGAAACGAAACCGGCGTCCTTCCACGTTGCCATCAAGCTACGCGACACAAGACACAAGGAACCAACACAACAGCCGGCCCCACTAATTCCCACTCTCACGCCGCAAAAAGCACACCGAAACCGCCAAACGCACGCACATTCCCCTTCGCACTGACACCACCGACCGGCTCGCTACCACACACCTCTCGGCAGCCGTTTCACGCCAATTCGCCACACCGCCCACACAGTCGACAAGCGCCCGCCCTGTACGGCACACGCAACGACGCAGCGCAGCAAAGGGCGCCCGCAACACATACCTCTCCGCCGCCCGACGCGCCAACCGCCACACCACACCGCCAGCCACTCGCAAATTGTGCACTGCCACCAGCCACACGTCCAACACGCCGCGCCGCCTCCGGCCACCCGCCAGGGGGCGCTCACGTCCGCGACAACAGCGCGGCCCGCCGGGCCGGGCCGAACCGAACCGAGCCGCCGCTGCTCTGCACTCGGCACGGCCACACCCTGCTGCAGACCGGGCTCGTCCCTCTGTACGCGTCTGCCTGCGCATCAACACAACACGACCTTTTTCTTTTTTTCCTCTCTACCGCCATCCCTTCTTCTCGCGTTTTACTCGTTGTTGCAGCAGCGGCGCACACCTACACATCCACAGCCCCAGCCGAGCCGGCCTCACCTCAGGGCCCGCCGCCAGCGTCTCCTCCTCGGGCACAGGTGCGGTGCTGTGGCCGCCCATCCAACCGCATTGCTGGCCGTCCAGCCACCAGGCGTTCCCACTGCCGCGAGCCACGCCGCGCACCGACCCTGCTGCAGAAAACGAAGCATAGCCAGAGACCGACCGATACACAAAGCAAGCCGTCGCCTCGCCTCTTGTCCTTCCTGCCTTCCTTCCGCCCCCGCCCTTCTCACACCACCGCCTCTCCACTTTCGCCCCCCCCCCTCCTTTTTTTTTTTGTTTTCTTCTTTCTTTCTTTCTTTCTTTGGCCCTCTCTCCTTCCCGCCATGGCGGTTACGGCACCGCCTGCAGCGGCAGATTTTTTGCGCCCACACGCCTACTCCTACCACCATTAACCTTGCCCTGCCCTGCCCATCAACGTCGCAGTCGAACCGACGCTTGCCAACACACTGCCCACGTTCCTTTCTCTTTTCGGCCTACGCCCATTACGCGCCGCCGCCACAGCACCTTCCCTTCCCACAACACACCGACGTCATCACACGCACCCAAAACAGGGGCCACGACCGTGTTCCTCGCCCACTCCCATCCCGCACGGTACGCACATTCCCAACTACTACCGCGCACCCTCCCTTTCCAATCTGTGTGTCTCTGTGTCTGTGTCCTGTCCGCGCGTGACGCCTCTCAACATCCGCCGTCCCCCGTCCCGTTTTCGCCCCCATGCCGTCGTCGCGCCGCCTCCTCCCCGTCCACCGCCGCCCCTGTCCGCCCCGCACCACACCATACACCGCTGCTTGTCCCGGCCGTTGCCACCAAAGGCGCCGACCGCAAACGCGCCACGCCGCAGCCCCCGTGCGTCTCGCGCTCGCTTGCATCTCCGTGCCGACGCTGCCTCTCTTCCCACTCGCACTCGACCTCGACAACACAGTCTTTGGCTCCGCCACTGCGTGTTCCGGTGGTACGCACGCTGCACCACGTATGTATTCATTACCAGAGCGATGGCGAGGCATGACAGCATCTCTGTCTGACCAGAGAGTTCTTTATCGCTGCTAGTCGGCGCTTGGACCGCGCCAGACGACAGTAGTTGCACGCACCGGGTCGCCAGGAACAGTTGTTATATATATTGTAGCGCGAGTCGGGAGAGGTAGTAGTCGGTCGACAGTAGTAGCGGGTGGACGGTTGTACTGAGCGGGCGTCGGCGGCGTGCTCTGCTCGTCTCGCGACTCTGGTCACGGTTCGGGACGATGTATAGTATATTGTGTTATAATCAAAAGGTGGTGTGACGCTGCATTGCGCAAATCTGATAACGTATGTTCATTGTACTTATTTTGTTCAACAACAAAAGCCCCACTATTACTTTTTTTCTAAAGTAACTTTTGTCTCTTAACGAAAAACATTCACTTTTTAAAGACTACTTCCTATGGCATTTCCCTCCAAGGAGTGCAATTAATTACCAGCCAGCACTCATTCATTGCACACAGCTGTGTAAGGGGTATCTACAATTGAGGAGCGGATATAAATGCAATTTTTTGTTTTTTTTTGTTTTTTGTTTTGTGTGTGTGTGTGTTGTAACCTCCCAGCAATATTTAAAATAATGGACAATGTTATTTACGGATGCTAATGGACATTGCGCTAATTGTAACCTCGCCCACAATGAGAGGTATTGAAAATGGCAACAAAAATGTGCAATTCGCAATCTGACTCAAATATAAAGTCTTCACACAACATTTACAAAAGTCCGTTCAGTGACAAGAAACTTCAATTAAACCGAAATATCGGTCTTTGGCCCTGTGCAAAACAATCAGAATTAAAAGTCTTACCTCCGAATAAATGGATGTCACATTTCTGCTCTGGTTGTTGCGCAGCGCTTGGAGGAACTGCATTGCAAATAATAATATTCTCTTTCTTTGTGATTTTAGTGACATTTTTCTTCAAAGAAGTGGAACGAACTCTTTAGTTCAATAAAAGATTAAATGTTTGAAAAATGCTTTTGAAATAAAAATTATTATTGGGGAACTTGTTGGAGAATAATTACAATAAATACAATTTCTCATTATCTAACGATTATATCAATTAACAGTATACCTTATTCACCATCTTGACCAGTGTTGCCGACCGCCTACATCACACAACCGCACTCGGCTGCTACTACTGACCGACCGCTCTGCATGACGACTATTAGCGTACTGCACGCGACGACTACTGACAGAGTACAGCCCTCAACTACACAGACTGACTGACTGACTGAGAACCGCTCGCAACACTCGCGCAGTCCAGCGCAAACTCTCTGGTCACAGATGCTACAATGTCTCGCCATCGCTACTATGTTACATACGTGTTTCAGTGTCTTTTTCATTGGGGTAACGATCTTTGGCTCTTTTTATTCTGAATACAGGGCCAAAGGTCAACGGCTGCTGCCCTTATACAATTTATCAGGTTTCATTATGTCTGTTGCAATGTTACATACGGTTCACTCTTTCATTAATATTATCGTTGGGTTTGTTTTGTAGGGACGTTAACATTCTGGCACATTTTTATTATCATCGGACTCTCTGCTATTTGTGCAGGGAGGTTATACCTGGGTCCATTTCCATTTACATTTTAATATTGATAGACTTTTTGTTTTCTTTTTTGTTTCTTGTTGTTTTTCCTTCTTTTTTTTTGTTGTTTTTTTTCTTTTGTTTTGTTTTTCCCGCTCTCACCACCACCGCCGCATCACGCCTTCCGTTTTCTTGGTTTCTTTTCTGTGCTTCAACATCACCGCGCCCCATTTCCACACCACAGCCATCAGCCTCCAAGACGGGCGGGCGCAGTGTGCCATTTCCGGCGCACAAGCACACCCGTACGGTACTCTCCTCGCCCCCACGCCACCAACAACACAGCGACCACGCGGCTTTCAGGCACGGCACGGCACGGCACCGGCGAAATGCGCCGCCCCCGCCCCTCCGCGCATCCGTCCGTCTCGCCACGTTCACTGACAACCACAACACAACACCGCTCCCCTCCCTGGCAACTCACATTGTTTTTCTCCTCCTCTTTTGCACAAACCACAACGCCGAGCACAGGCGCAAGCCACCCACACCGCGCCCCTCCCCGTCCCGTCTTTGGCCGCCGCTCCTCGTTTCCTCGTTTGCCCCCTCCCATCTCCCGAAATGCCATGCCAGCAGCGTTACGCATGCCCCTCCCCTGTCCACACAACACTACCGCCTAACGAACAGCCTTTTCCGGGCCACATGCAGGGCACGCCCACCTCCAAACGCTGCCAATTCACGGACGCACACACACACTCACTTTCTCGACACCTTTCTGTACGGAGGGTGCGTCATCTCGACCGTGACAGAGTGACGGCAACTATCGACGATCCATTTCCCCCCACTGGTAAAACATGTCCACTAACACCTACATACATCATTCAAGTACACAGACAATAGCATACACACAATGGGAGGGCACACGAACATGGACGGCACGGCACTGTCATACACTCTTCCTCAGAACCATATCAACAAACGTTACGTACATCCGGGAAAGCGAAAGCGAACGCGAAAGCGAAAGCGAAAGCAAAGGCAAAGCCCAATGCAGCCGTCAAAGGTAACGTTCACCACGGCAGACACTTGCAGCCGCGCCGCCGTTAAACGCATTTCAGTGCGGCTCCAATACGCCTCCGACACGGGAACGTTCCGTTGCTCTACGAATGCGTTTCTCCCCTTTTTCCCTTCCTCTCTCTTTTGCCCCCCCTCCTTGCACTCTTGCCTCATTCCTCACGTTCTGCCCAGACATTCGACCGATCAACGTCAACCTTTCGTTACCGTTCTCAGCGCGACGGTGTACAACAGTATGACGGGTGTGCCCAAGACTTCGGTTCAGTTGCGTGACGCCGGTCTATCGCGCCGATCGACAGTTACTCAGGGGGCGACGGATCGGACCACGTCACCGACACACAAAACACTTTCAAACAAACAAATACATACCGGATGGACACAGACAAACACGTGTACAGACATTCGCCAAACAAACGACCACCGCCGCCGCCGCCGTCGTCGTCTAGCGTGCATCTTGAATGACGACATCGGTGTGCGTGCGTCGTACGCAATCAGTCAGACACGGCTATCAAACATCAGAGTCGAATGGTACATCATCGTGCGTGTCGCCGTACACGTACAGTACAATACAACAACAATGCGTCTTAATGGCACGTTCATTTCAACGTCACTCACACACCTCCACGCTGCAGTTACGTCGCACCATTGTCAAACTCGGCGTACAGCAAAGGGAATAGTGGGCGGCAAAAAAACAAAACAAAAACATTTCACATTTCACCCTCGCCATGTATGATGTGCAAAAAAACAAACCCGCAAACGGCCGTCGTTACGGTGACACAAAAGTCGCCGATCGCACTGTCCCCCCTCGCAGACGGGTAACACACACACACACCCCAACAACACCAATGGGTCAAAAACCACGCCAACGAGGCGTGCCACCATTCCACGCCACGGCGACCAACCTCGTGGCCGTACCCCGCGCAACACGCTTTGACGCGCCCCCCCACCCACAATCAAAATGCACACATACATCACAGCCGTCCACACACACAAACAACAACAACAATTCCGCCCTTCCCGCAAAAGGCAAGTTGGTGGCCCTGAAAAGGGCCGTTTTGCCGCTCTCGCAACGGAGGAGCCTTCTCCATCCTTCCTTCCATTCCAGAGCCACCTCCTTACTTGGAGCTCGTGTACTTGGTCACCGCCTTCGTGCCCTCGCTCACGGCGTGCTTGGCCAGCTCGCCAGGCAGCAACAGCCGCACAGCGGTCTGGATCTCGCGGGACGTGATGGTCGAGCGCTTGTTGTAGTGCGCCAGGCGAGAAGCCTCGGCCGCAATGCGCTCGAAAATGTCGTTCACGAAGCTGTTCATGATGCTCATCGCCTTCGACGAGATGCCCGTGTCAGGGTGCACCTGCTTCAGCACCTTGTAGATGTAGATGGCATAGCTCTCCTTCCTCTTGCGCTTCTTCTTCTTGTCGCCCTTCGAAATGTTCTTCTGCGCCTTGCCAGCCTTCTTGGCGGCCTTCCCGCTAGTCTTGGGCGGCATCTCGAACCAACGTACGGCAGCAGCAACACCAGTAGCAAGCGCTCCGCTCTAGTCAGCGTCTCCCCACACAGTGGCACCCGCCGCCAGCCGCCGCCGCACCTTTACCAGCTCGCCCTGTTGCGGCCGCCGACCAATGGGGCGCGCGCGCAACCGGCCGCCGCACCCGAGCCCATAAAGCACCCCCACCCCGGCTGCGCCGGCACGCCGTCACGCACGCGAGTCTGCGCCGAGCCGCCGCAGCGTCAGGTCGCTTGGGCTCTCCGCAGCGCTTTGTCCGTCGCGCGCCTTTGTTCACGAGCGCCTTTGTTCTCGCGCGCCTTTGTCAAGGCACGCGGGCCGAAGGTGGCCACGTGGCAGAAGCGGTAGCGGACTTCTCCAGCTAACGACTCGCTTGCGAGTTCGTCTAGCGGCAAAATTGTGTGTTACCGTTATCGTGGCTGCAATACAAATTGATCAGCATCAATTTGTATTGCGCCTAGGGACTGTTAGGGCACGCCGTGAGTCAGGACCCCCTTCACGTGGGACCAGTCCGCGCTCACTCGCTTAGCACCCACCCTCAAGAGCTCCTGTCTTCCCCATGGAAGGCAATAACATCGCTGCGAACGTCGCGGCGGTGGTCGCCGCGTCAGAGCACGCTCTGGTGGCGGCCTCCAATGCTCCGACCCCCGCGACCGCTCCTCCAGGGTATCGCCCACTCACAACGGTCGAACTCTTTGTTGTAATGAACCGCATGGCCAAAGCCGCCACCGCCTCTGAACGCGAGGCCGCGGAAAAGGCTTACATAAGGTTCTTACAGTACGACCTCCCCGCCGCACTGCCAGGCGCAGCCAGTGAAGAGGCCAAGGTACCGCCGGGAGCCCCGCCAGGCGTGTCCACGCAAGAGGACACTGCACTGCCGGAGGCGGCCCCGAAGGGAGCAGAGCCACCAGGCGTGGCGTCTCATGCACCCACTGCCCTGCTGGCTCCCCCCACGGTACAGGCCAGTCAAGAGGCTGCTGACCTGCCAGCAGCATCTCACGAGGACGTTATTCCAGAAGCCAACCTGGAAAAATTAATCCACGATGGCGAGGCTATGGAAGTCTCACTACCATCGCGTAAAAGGCCGGCGGATGACGATGAGTCGTCCGAAAGCACCCCTTCTTCTGCCCACAGAATGCCGCAGCAGAAGAAGAAGCAAACCGCGCCTGAAGGCGCCACAGAAGACATTGAAGCCGCAGAGGAGGAAGAAGATGAGTTTGTCGTCCCCAAGCGGAAGCACACGGCTCGGGCAAGGAAGCTCGAGCAGGTGCAGCCGCTCCCGACGGCAAACTCGTTCGAGTCCGCCCCAATCGACACCGAGGCTATGGAGGAAGCGCCAAGGCCGCCCAAAAGGGTGGCCCCACCACCAATCAATGTCCTTTGGAAGGACACCTTTCGAGCCTTCCTAGAAAAATTCTCTGAGGGTGTGTCCGCACCACCCAAAATAAAGTCCCTTGGGCGCGAGATGTTGCGCATCACACCGGCAAACATGGACGACTACCGCGCAACCATGAGTAAGATTCGGGAGGAGGGGCTGTTCTGCTACACTCATGATGCAGAGCGGCTCCCTCTCCTGAAGGTAGTCTTCCGCCGTTTGCCCATGAGTATGGAACCTGATCACCTCAAGGAGGAACTCCTCGCCTTGGGGTACAGCGTTAGATCAGCAGGCCTCATGAAGTCACCCAGGACACGGAGGGACATGCCACTGTTCCTCGTTGTCCTGGTGGACAGCATCGAGGCCAGAAAGATATTTCAACTTAAAACAATAGCCACAGTCGACGTAGAAGTTGAGCCGCTCCGGGCCAAGGGGCGAAGAGCACAGTGCTTCTCGTGCCAAGGCCTGGATCATGTGGCACACTTCTGCACAATGCCTGCCCGTTGCGTCAAATGCGCGGGCTCCCATCAAAGCAGAGACTGCAAAAAGAGCAAAGATGAACCGCCGAAATGCTGCAACTGCAGTGAACAACACGTGGCCAGCTACAGGGGCTGCAACCTATTTAAAAAGACCAGGCGCCGCGGACGCGGACGTGGAACGTCACGCCCAGTCCAGCAAGGCACCAGCTATGCCGCAGCCGCAAAAGGCGCGGCCCCAGCCCACCAGGAGCGACAGCAAGCACCCCCAGACGCCACGAACAAGCCGGCTGCCACAAACCAGTCACCAGCAGCCCAGCCAGGCCCCACCCCACCCGCAACAAGCACCAAAGACTGCAGTCAGGGCCCACTGCGTCCCACCCCCAGCTCCCCACACCAAACATGTCAGGCAAACGCACAGGTGGCCAGTCGCACGGCACCTGCTGCACACATCCCACCGGTTCGCAATACTGCAACAGCCATTCCTGAACCCCACAATAAACCCTGTTTGGAGACAACACAGCTAAATGCCCTCCTGCACTCGCTGACGTCAATGCTCCAGCAACTCCCAGTACTAGTGCAGGCAGTCACGGCGGCCCTCCAGGCCAGCACCGTCCCAGCCCCACACCATGGATAACCCGCACATACATGGGCTAACCGTCTGCGGATTCAACGCAAACGGCCTGGTAAGGCAACAAGGTGAGTTTCGCAACTTTCTGCAGGACGAAGCAGTTGATATATGTCTCGTTTGCGAAACCCACCTTAAGCCTGGAGTCCAAGTCAGGGCAGCCAATTACGCCTGTTACCGCTATGATAGGCCGACTGCCGGTGGTGGGACAGCCGTGTATGTTCGACGTGCACTGATGCACCATGCCACCCACCTCCCTGACCTAGTATCGGTGGAAGCCACAGCAGTCAGCGTGTCCACCGCAATAGGACAGATAACCTTCGTTGCTGCCTATAAGCCCCCACGCGCTACTCTTGCCGACCAGGATATCGACGCGCTACTGGCGGCTGGGGGGCGGGTTTTCATTGCGGGTGACTTCAACTCGAAGCACGCGGAATGGAACTCCCGCCTCACAAATGCCAATGGCCGCCGTCTCCTCAGAGCTGCCCAGAGAAACGGCGCCATAGCTCTGGGGCCATTCGAACATACCATCTTCCCAGCTCGCCAGGACCTGTTGTCCGATGTGCTGGACATAGCAATTCTCAAAGGTATAGGGCACCACATCTCCGCATCGACGCGCTGTGCACTGTCATCAGATCACGTCCCAGTGATCTATGACGTGGACATCGTCGGTGCGGCCCTTCCGCCACGTCGTCCGAACTTCAGGCACCTAAATCGAGAGCGCTATCAGGAGGAGGTCCTCCCTCTCCTGACAGACGCCCCAGACCCTTCTGAGGTTGGCACGGACACTGCCCTGCAGTACCTGAGCGAAAAACTGCTCCAGGCCGCCGAGGCAGCCTCACCGCCTCCCGCACAACATCCACTGGTAAACTCCCGTCGCCTCCCGCCCGAAATCAGGGAGACGATCCGGGAGAAAAACCGGCTCTTCCGAGAGTGGCAAATTACACGCCAACGTCACACGAAGGCCCGGCTGAACCACATGCGCCGGGAGATCAAGGCTGCAGTCGAGGCCCACCGAAACAGGGAATGGGCGGCCCTAGTGGAAACCCTTGACCCTGCTGACGGCAACGCCTGGCGCGTCGCAAAATCATTTTTGAAACGACGTAGGCGCGTCCCACCAATTCAGGTAGGCCAGGAGGTCTTCAGCCACCCCGATGAAAAGGCGAACGTGTTGGCCGACCACTTCGCGGCGTCTTTCACGCCCGTGGCGGACGTTGTGGACGCCGATCACGTTCGCCTGGTAGAAACACAGCTCCCCACCTTCCTAGCGGCCAGAGAAGACGGAGACAACATTGAGCTGATAACAGTGGAAGAAGTGGCCCTGCAGCTACGGACAATCAGCCCAAAAAAGGCGGGAGGGGATGATGGCATCGTCGGCATCCTCCTGCGCGAACTCCCAGCAGAGGCATACCAGACGCTCGCAGACATCTTCAACACCATCCTACGCACGGGAATCTACCCTTCCGAGTGGAAACACGCGGAAGTGGTAGCAATCCCTAAGACAGACAAGGACCCCCGTCTGGCGGCCTCCTACCGCCCGATCAGCCTCCTGCCCACACTCTCGAAAGTATTCGAGCGCCTCTACGCCAAACGCCTCCTCAGACACGTGGAGGCCGAACATCTGCTTCCAGATGAACAGTTCGGTTTTCGCAGGGGCCACTCCACAGTACACCAACTCATGCGTGTCGTGGAGGAAGCCATGAGAGCCCTGGAGACCCGGGAATACCTTGGGGCGGTGTTCCTGGACGTCTCTAGGGCATTTGACTCCGTGTGGCACGACGGGCTCGTGTACAAACTATTCGTGCACGGGATCCCGACGTCGCACGGGGTGCTACTGAAGTCCTACCTCGAAGACCGGACCTTTCATGTGCGCCTTGAGGAGGGTGTGTCTACCCAACGACCGATCCAGGCTGGAGTGCCGCAGGGGTCCGTACTCGGCCCCCTGCTGTACTCCCTCTACACCGCAGATGCTCCGCGAGTGGCGCGGGTGTCGCTCGCATTATATGCCGACGACACTGCGCTGCTCATCCGGAGCATGAACCTGCAAGAAATGAGACGGCGTCTCCAGCTAGGGTGTGAGGCTTTAGGAAGCTGGTCGACGAAATGGCGGCTGAAATTTAATGCTGCCAAAAGTCAGGCAGTAATATTCACAAAGAGAATGCTGCCTCGTGACTTAGAGCCGGTGACGATCACGGGAGGCCCCATCCCGTGGTGTAAAACCGCGAAATACCTCGGGGTAACCTTAGACCAGCGGTTAACATGGCGCCCCCACATACAGGAGGCAAAGGGTAGGGCTGCAGGGCGTCTTCGTGTCCTGTACCCTCTACTCAACCCGACTTCGACGCTTCCCCCTCGCCACGGCATCACCCTATACCTGGCACTGGTTCGCCCGGTGCTGGAGTACGCTGCCGTGGTGTGGGGAAATGCGGCCGAAACCCACATTGTTGAGCTCCAGAGGGTGCAGAACCGAGCACTTCGGCTCGCCCTCCGTCTACCCTGGCGCTACCCAACTGCCCAGCTACACCAACAAACTGGTATACCTCTGCTGAGAGATCGCTTCCGACAATCAGCGCGACAGTTTTATCAAGAGGCCCACAGGTCTCAGAATAGGCTCATCCAGGCACTGGGCCACCAAATCCACCACAGGCCGACCACACGTTGGCCCGACCTGTTGCAAGCATAAAAACCTTGCAACAACCAATGGATGCAACGCATCCGATAGGCCAGCCCGAAATAAGTCAGTTCCCTTCCACATCTTATAAGTAAATATTTGCAGGAATAGCACCCGATGCTCACCCTGCCCCTTCACGAGCAAAGGACTGCTCGCAAGTAAAAGTGAGTGAGTGCGCCGGCACGCACTCCGCTGCTCGACTCGCTGCCGCTCGCACCGGTCGTTTTCGTTTCCGTTTCGTGTGCACCGTCGCTAGCCCATCGCCATGTCCGGACGCGGAAAGGGAGGCAAAGTCAAGGGCAAGTCAAAGTCCCGCTCAAGCAGGGCTGGGCTCCAGTTCCCGGTCGGCAGAATCCACCGCCTCCTGCGCAAGGGAAACTACGCAGAGCGCGTCGGCGCCGGGGCGCCCGTCTACCTCGCCGCCGTCATGGAGTACCTCGCGGCTGAGGTGCTCGAGCTGGCCGGAAACGCGGCCCGCGACAACAAGAAGACGCGCATCATCCCGCGCCACCTGCAGCTTGCCATCCGCAACGACGAGGAGCTCAACAAGCTCCTGTCGGGCGTCACCATCGCACAGGGTGGTGTCCTGCCCAACATCCAGGCCGTCCTGCTGCCAAAGAAGACCGAGAAGAAGGCCTAAAGGAGGCCAGGCAATCGCAGCCGCCGCGTGCTCCCCTGCACGCAACGCGCTTTGCCGGCTCG
Source organism: Schistocerca americana (assembly GCF_021461395.2). Lineage (NCBI taxonomy): Eukaryota > Metazoa > Arthropoda > Insecta > Orthoptera > Acrididae > Schistocerca > Schistocerca americana. The sequence continues at coordinate 483,641 of NW_025725351.1, read as the reverse complement.
GCCCACAACAATCGGCCCTTTTCAGGGCCACCACACAAACCTACGTCCAAAGCAAAATTTCAGTCGTCCTCGCCGCACCTTGTTTTGTTTTAACTTTGCACCGTCACAGCACAGCCGCCGCCGGCGCACGTCCGCCATCTTGTCGTCCACACAGCCCGTGTGGCCCAAAACACACACACACACACACACACATTTTGCACGGTCGCAGTCGCCTTCCAAACCGACAACGGCAGCAATAATGACCATTGTTAAAGGGAGGCGTGTCGACACACCGCCCTCCACTCCCGCGCGCAACGGCCGTCGACACGAACGAAACAGCTGATCCGGCCGCCTATGCCCACACGCCTTGCCTCGGAAACCCCAACGCCGCCGCCGCAAACAAACACACAGAGCCAAACCACGCAAGCAAATAATCACCGCCTCTCGCACAACAACACACAGCCCGCCATCTCCGTCGCGATCGATACAAAGACACACAATAACAAACACACAAACGAAGCAGCTCCACACACAGCCAGCCACATGACACGTTTCCTTTCCTTCTCCCCTCCCAGTCACATCACGTCGCTCAAACGGAAAGAAAGAAAGAAACAAACAAACAACACAGCGCACACACGCAGCAACAACAACACAGACTCTTTCGCACTTTTCAACTTCCGAACAGTGTGGTGGCCCTGAAAAGGGCCGTTTTCTAGTCTCTCCCACCCACAAGCACGGCCGCGGGAAGGCCAGCGCCCGCTGCGACGCAGCCTAACCGCCGAAACCGTACAGGGTGCGCCCCTGCCTCTTCAGGGCGTACACCACGTCCATGGCCGTCACAGTCTTGCGCTTGGCGTGCTCAGTGTACGTCACCGCGTCGCGGATCACGTTCTCCAGGAACACCTTCAGCACCCCGCGGGTCTCCTCGTAGATCAGACCAGAGATGCGCTTCACGCCGCCCCTGCGAGCCAGGCGGCGGATGGCGGGCTTCGTGATGCCCTGGATGTTGTCGCGCAACACCTTGCGGTGCCGCTTGGCGCCACCCTTGCCGAGCCCCTTTCCTCCCTTGCCGCGGCCTGTCATCCTTCCTTCCTCGGGCAAAGCAAAACGTGCACAAACAGCAGCTGCAGCGGCTGGCGAGTCGGCTACGGTCTGCGCCCAGCGCGCCCGCCGCCCCCCTATATAGACTCTGGCCCGCCCTCCCCCCACCACGCGCAACCGAGGGCATATAAGCGCAGCACGGAGGCGCGCGGGCCCGTTGTCAAGGCAGCACCGGACGCCGCGCCGCACCTAACCTCCACGCACGCCGCTCCGCTACCGCTACCGCTACCGCTACCGCCATGGCCCGCACAAAGCAAACGGCCCGCAAGTCCACCGGCGGAAAGGCGCCGCGCAAACAGCTCGCCACCAAGGCGGCGAGGAAGAGCGCGCCCGCCACCGGAGGCGTCAAGAAGCCCCACCGCTACAGGCCGGGCACCGTCGCCCTGCGAGAAATCAGGCGCTACCAGAAGAGCACAGAGCTGCTCATCCGCAAGCTGCCATTCCAGCGCCTAGTGCGCGAGATCGCCCAGGACTTCAAGACCGACCTGCGCTTCCAGAGCTCCGCAGTCATGGCCCTGCAGGAGGCCAGCGAGGCCTACCTCGTCGGCCTCTTCGAAGACACCAACCTGTGCGCAATCCACGCCAAGCGCGTCACCATCATGCCCAAGGACATCCAGCTCGCGCGCCGCATCCGCGGCGAGCGCGCCTAAACCGCGCCGCGGCACCGCACCGCACCGCACCGCACAAACAAAAACGGCCCTTTTCAGGGCCACTAACATCTCTCCGTCGCGAGCAAACTTTGTCGGTCGCCTGCCTCTCGCCCCGCAACCCAAAAACAAAAAAAAACCACCACTTCCCGTCCGTCCGCCACACCCGCTCACTCTGCCTGCCTGCTAGCAGCGCGCAACAATCACACATCATCCCTCCCCGGCGCTCAAAGCGCACAATACCCAACGGCCGACGTCACACCGCACGGGTGGCTGGCCGGCCGCCGCTTTCGTTTCGAAAACAAAAAAAACCCGCACTCCACTCCGACGGCCAACGGCCAGGCAGGCGCGCGCGCTCGCTCGCTCTACGCGCCACCGAAATCCCCGCCGACTCCTTCCACATCTCAACGTGCCCCCCGTTGCAAAACATAACACACACACACACACACACACAAAGGAACAAAACAAAACAAAGACCAGACACGACTCGACAAGACAGACATCCGAGACGAACGAACGCAGGCAAGCCAACCAACGTATTCAAACAAAACAACGTGACAGAAAAACCAACCGTCGGCCGCCGCCACAAACACGGCGACAATCAACCACGACAACAACAACAACAACACCGCTTACCGCTACCGCCGCCCACACCCGCCACCGACCCCCGCAATCCAACCACCACGGCACGCAAACAGCATCCCCACGGGCATACAGAAACGCCAGACAGACACCCACACCAAACGCAACACGACAATCAAAACCTTCCCCGACGTGCTTTGATGGCCCTGAGAAGGGCCGTTTTGGGCCGCGCGTCTCTTGCGCGCCACTAGACGACGACGGGGGGTGGGGACGACGGAGTCAAGCGCCAAACCCTTCCTTTCTCCCATCTCTTTCTCCTCTACTCTACTTCTTCTTCTTGGGCGAAGCCTTCGCCTTAGACGGCGTCGTCGCCTTCTTCGGGCGCGGCGCCTTCGGCTTCTTCGTCGGAACCTTGGCGGCCTTCTTCGCCTTCGACGGCGACTTGGCCTTGGCCGGCTTGGCCGCAGCCGCCTTCTTCGCACCCGCGGGCGCGGCCGACGCCGCAGACGCCTTCTTGGCGGCGCCCGCCTTCCGACCGGTCGCCGCCTTCACGCCACCAGCCTTCTTTGCGCCGGCCGCACGGGCGCCCTTCTTCTCCTTGCTGGCCGGAGCGGCGCGCTTCTTCTTGGCACCGCCAGCACGAGCCTTGCCGCCCTCGGCCGCCCCCCCGCCGCCGGCGCCGGCAAGCTTGAACGAGCCGGACGCGCCCTTCCCCTTCGTCTGCACCAGCTCGCCCGCCACGACGGCCGACTTGAGGTACTTCTTGATAAACGGCGCCAGCTTCTCCGCGTCCAGCTTGTAGTGCGCGGCTATGTACTTCTTGATCGCCTGCAGCGACGACCCGCCGCGCTCCTTCAGACTCTTGATGGCGGCCGTCACCATCTCAGAGGTGCGCGGGTGCGCAGGCTTGGCGCGCGGCTTCTTCGCAGACGACGCAGACTTGGCCTTCTTCGTAGTGCCGGTGGCGGCGGGTGCCGCAGCAGTCTCGTTCGTAGCCGCCTGATCTGCCATTTCGACGACGCGCGTAACACACAGCGAGAGCGAGCGGGACGGCAGGCAGGCACGCAAGCACAGCACAGCAGCAGAGCAGAGAATCACAAGGCCCAGCCAGTGTCGCGGGCGGGCGCGGACGGCCGAGAGAGCGGCCGCCACTCTGCGCGCCGCCGCGCCGCGCCTCCCGCGCTTGCTACCGCCCAACGTCCGACAGCCTGTGCGGAGCAGCCCCAAACCTGCGCCACAACCGCCCGCGCCTTTCAAACCACCGAGGATGGGGCTACACACAGCCACACCACAGTCGCCAACCAGTCGCCACGGCAGCGCCGCAAACCACGGCCAAACTGCAGCTACCGCGCGCTACAGCCTGGGTCGGCCCGCCGAGAATCGCCGCCCCCGCCCAAATGCCGCCCCCACAGCCCCAGCCGACGACCCGCCACAATGGCCAAACCTTCGGCAAAACTCCCACACCGTCGCCGCGGCAGCCCGGCCAGCGCGGCCGGCGCCACAGCCACACAAGCCGAGGCGTGCGGCGATGACGGCCGTGCAAACGCGCCTCCGCCGCCCCATCGCCTTCCGTCGCCCTCCCGCCGTTTCCCGATCGGCCCGCAGCCGTCGGGCCACATCGCGCGCCGTCCTCCTCCTCTCGCCCGCCAACATTCACAGCCGTTTCTCAACAATTGCCCGCCGCAAACGGACGCCGCCTGCGCAACAGGCGCCGCCGCCCCTCGCCGCTTCCGACCCAACCCCTCGACCGAGGCAAACCGCAATCCGAATCTACAGACCAACCCAATCTGCCGTCAAGCACACACGACAGCCGACCTTACACGTTACGCGTTACACATTACGTTTACACGTCTACGTTAGGTTAGGTTAGGTTAGGTGGACGTGGGTTAGGTTAAGGGGACTTGGGTTAGGTTAAGCGTCAAACTTAGGTTAAGCATTCAAACACGTCAGGCGTCAGAGGTTAGGTTAGGTTAGGTTAGGTTAGGTTAGGTTAGGTTAGGTTAGGTTAGGTTAGGTTACACGTTAGGTTAAGGGGTCAGTGCTAGGTTAAGAAGCGTCAAACGTAGGTTAAAAAAGCGTTCAAAAACGTGAGGCGTGAGCCGGACAGCTTACCTTACGTAGACGTTAGGGGCTCACAGGCTGAGCTCACCTCGCCACACCACAGGTTAGGTTCGGTTCGGTTCGCTCGGCTCAGCGTAAAGCGCCGAGGTCAGGGTTACGTTCGTTCACCTTCGGGCGCCACACTTTCGGTTGAAAGGTCGCGACGGGACGACGTCGGCAGGCACGCCGCAAACGAACAAAAACGTACAGACGACGTCGGAAACCGCCGACAGACGGGGGAGCAGCACGACCACGACCAGACACCGAGCGCGAACGAGACACACGCGAACCACCCCCACCGGCCAAAGGGCACCACACAACAACCCAGAGCACCACGTGTCGACACCAGAGCAACCCGCCGCTCACGCGACATGGCTGGCACCGAAGGGCAACCGCCCGCAACTGCGCTTTCCGCGCCGGCCCGGATGCACGTCGTGCTACAACAACACCACTACCGTACACAGCCGCTGTTCACAACATCACTATCAATGGCGCGCCCGCGGCTCGCCGCCGTCGCCGTCGCAGTCGCAGCCCCAACGCCAGCACTTTTGCACCACCATTCACACGCACCGCAACACAGCTCGCCGACACAGCCGAACAAAACAAACACCACACAACAACAGCAACAACGCCGCCGCCTCTACTTGTGCCGGCGACCCACCCCGCCGATGGCGCACCTTTCGCCAGCCGGCAATCGACACACACGCACCCACCCACCGGGGCCCAGTGCAAAAAAAAAAAAAAAAAAAAAAAAAAAAAAACAAAAACACACAAAAACAAAAAAACCAAACAACACAAACGACACGGGAAGCGCACACCGCCACTTCGCGCGCACGCCACCAACCAGTCGTCGTCTCAAAATAACAAACACAAACAAAATAAACTAACAACTAGGGCAACACAAAACAAAAACGCCTCGCACGAACCGCCCACAAAAAGGACAAGCACACGCACAGCCTCTGCTGACGACCACGACGCAGCGGCACGCTGCTCCTGTCCCGCGCCCCGCGCCCCACTCGATTCACAACTCACGCGACACCGTCAACGACGGGCTCGCTTCCCGCAACCTACCACCTTTCCGCCACGACGCACAGCCCCAGCCCCACCCGACGACGCCCGTGGCAACGACTGCACTTCCACCACCGCCTCCCCCTTCCCCCCCAAAACACACACACACACACACAGCCAGCCAAAAACGCACTCGCGACCCACACATGCACGTGCATCGGCACACGCCAACCAGTCAACGTCGACAACCACACGCAAGGCTCGAAACGAAACCGGCGTCCTTCCACGTTGCCATCAAGCTACGCGACACAAGACACAAGGAACCAACACAACAGCCGGCCCCACTAATTCCCACTCTCACGCCGCAAAAAGCACACCGAAACCGCCAAACGCACGCACATTCCCCTTCGCACTGACACCACCGACCGGCTCGCTACCACACACCTCTCGGCAGCCGTTTCACGCCAATTCGCCACACCGCCCACACAGTCGACAAGCGCCCGCCCTGTACGGCACACGCAACGACGCAGCGCAGCAAAGGGCGCCCGCAACACATACCTCTCCGCCGCCCGACGCGCCAACCGCCACACCACACCGCCAGCCACTCGCAAATTGTGCACTGCCACCAGCCACACGTCCAACACGCCGCGCCGCCTCCGGCCACCCGCCAGGGGGCGCTCACGTCCGCGACAACAGCGCGGCCCGCCGGGCCGGGCCGAACCGAACCGAGCCGCCGCTGCTCTGCACTCGGCACGGCCACACCCTGCTGCAGACCGGGCTCGTCCCTCTGTACGCGTCTGCCTGCGCATCAACACAACACGACCTTTTTCTTTTTTTCCTCTCTACCGCCATCCCTTCTTCTCGCGTTTTACTCGTTGTTGCAGCAGCGGCGCACACCTACACATCCACAGCCCCAGCCGAGCCGGCCTCACCTCAGGGCCCGCCGCCAGCGTCTCCTCCTCGGGCACAGGTGCGGTGCTGTGGCCGCCCATCCAACCGCATTGCTGGCCGTCCAGCCACCAGGCGTTCCCACTGCCGCGAGCCACGCCGCGCACCGACCCTGCTGCAGAAAACGAAGCATAGCCAGAGACCGACCGATACACAAAGCAAGCCGTCGCCTCGCCTCTTGTCCTTCCTGCCTTCCTTCCGCCCCCGCCCTTCTCACACCACCGCCTCTCCACTTTCGCCCCCCCCCCCCTCCTTTTTTTTTTTTTGTTTTCTTCTTTCTTTCTTTCTTTCTTTGGCCCTCTCTCCTTCCCGCCATGGCGGTTACGGCACCGCCTGCAGCGGCAGATTTTTTGCGCCCACACGCCTACTCCTACCACCATTAACCTTGCCCTGCCCTGCCCATCAACGTCGCAGTCGAACCGACGCTTGCCAACACACTGCCCACGTTCCTTTCTCTTTTCGGCCTACGCCCATTACGCGCCGCCGCCACAGCACCTTCCCTTCCCACAACACACCGACGTCATCACACGCACCCAAAACAGGGGCCACGACCGTGTTCCTCGCCCACTCCCATCCCGCACGGTACGCACATTCCCAACTACTACCGCGCACCCTCCCTTTCCAATCTGTGTGTCTCTGTGTCTGTGTCCTGTCCGCGCGTGACGCCTCTCAACATCCGCCGTCCCCCGTCCCGTTTTCGCCCCCATGCCGTCGTCGCGCCGCCTCCTCCCCGTCCACCGCCGCCCCTGTCCGCCCCGCACCACACCATACACCGCTGCTTGTCCCGGCCGTTGCCACCAAAGGCGCCGACCGCAAACGCGCCACGCCGCAGCCCCCGTGCGTCTCGCGCTCGCTTGCATCTCCGTGCCGACGCTGCCTCTCTTCCCACTCGCACTCGACCTCGACAACACAGTCTTTGGCTCCGCCACTGCGTGTTCCGGTGGTACGCACGCTGCACCACGTATGTATTCATTACCAGAGCGATGGCGAGGCATGACAGCATCTCTGTCTGACCAGAGAGTTCTTTATCGCTGCTAGTCGGCGCTTGGACCGCGCCAGACGACAGTAGTTGCACGCACCGGGTCGCCAGGAACAGTTGTTATATATATTGTAGCGCGAGTCGGGAGAGGTAGTAGTCGGTCGACAGTAGTAGCGGGTGGACGGTTGTACTGAGCGGGCGTCGGCGGCGTGCTCTGCTCGTCTCGCGACTCTGGTCACGGTTCGGGACGATGTATAGTATATTGTGTTATAATCAAAAGGTGGTGTGACGCTGCATTGCGCAAATCTGATAACGTATGTTCATTGTACTTATTTTGTTCAACAACAAAAGCCCCACTATTACTTTTTTTCTAAAGTAACTTTTGTCTCTTAACGAAAAACATTCACTTTTTAAAGACTACTTCCTATGGCATTTCCCTCCAAGGAGTGCAATTAATTACCAGCCAGCACTCATTCATTGCACACAGCTGTGTAAGGGGTATCTACAATTGAGGAGCGGATATAAATGCAATTTTTTGTTTTTTTTTGTTTTTTGTTTTGTGTGTGTGTGTGTTGTAACCTCCCAGCAATATTTAAAATAATGGACAATGTTATTTACGGATGCTAATGGACATTGCGCTAATTGTAACCTCGCCCACAATGAGAGGTATTGAAAATGGCAACAAAAATGTGCAATTCGCAATCTGACTCAAATATAAAGTCTTCACACAACATTTACAAAAGTCCGTTCAGTGACAAGAAACTTCAATTAAACCGAAATATCGGTCTTTGGCCCTGTGCAAAACAATCAGAATTAAAAGTCTTACCTCCGAATAAATGGATGTCACATTTCTGCTCTGGTTGTTGCGCAGCGCTTGGAGGAACTGCATTGCAAATAATAATATTCTCTTTCTTTGTGATTTTAGTGACATTTTTCTTCAAAGAAGTGGAACGAACTCTTTAGTTCAATAAAAGATTAAATGTTTGAAAAATGCTTTTGAAATAAAAATTATTATTGGGGAACTTGTTGGAGAATAATTACAATAAATACAATTTCTCATTATCTAACGATTATATCAATTAACAGTATACCTTATTCACCATCTTGACCAGTGTTGCCGACCGCCTACATCACACAACCGCACTCGGCTGCTACTACTGACCGACCGCTCTGCATGACGACTATTAGCGTACTGCACGCGACGACTACTGACAGAGTACAGCCCTCAACTACACAGACTGACTGACTGACTGAGAACCGCTCGCAACACTCGCGCAGTCCAGCGCAAACTCTCTGGTCACAGATGCTACAATGTCTCGCCATCGCTACTATGTTACATACGTGTTTCAGTGTCTTTTTCATTGGGGTAACGATCTTTGGCTCTTTTTATTCTGAATACAGGGCCAAAGGTCAACGGCTGCTGCCCTTATACAATTTATCAGGTTTCATTATGTCTGTTGCAATGTTACATACGGTTCACTCTTTCATTAATATTATCGTTGGGTTTGTTTTGTAGGGACGTTAACATTCTGGCACATTTTTATTATCATCGGACTCTCTGCTATTTGTGCAGGGAGGTTATACCTGGGTCCATTTCCATTTACATTTTAATATTGATAGACTTTTTGTTTTCTTTTTTGTTTCTTGTTGTTTTTCCTTCTTTTTTTTTGTTGTTTTTTTTCTTTTGTTTTGTTTTTCCCGCTCTCACCACCACCGCCGCATCACGCCTTCCGTTTTCTTGGTTTCTTTTCTGTGCTTCAACATCACCGCGCCCCATTTCCACACCACAGCCATCAGCCTCCAAGACGGGCGGGCGCAGTGTGCCATTTCCGGCGCACAAGCACACCCGTACGGTACTCTCCTCGCCCCCACGCCACCAACAACACAGCGACCACGCGGCTTTCAGGCACGGCACGGCACGGCACCGGCGAAATGCGCCGCCCCCGCCCCTCCGCGCATCCGTCCGTCTCGCCACGTTCACTGACAACCACAACACAACACCGCTCCCCTCCCTGGCAACTCACATTGTTTTTCTCCTCCTCTTTTGCACAAACCACAACGCCGAGCACAGGCGCAAGCCACCCACACCGCGCCCCTCCCCGTCCCGTCTTTGGCCGCCGCTCCTCGTTTCCTCGTTTGCCCCCTCCCATCTCCCGAAATGCCATGCCAGCAGCGTTACGCATGCCCCTCCCCTGTCCACACAACACTACCGCCTAACGAACAGCCTTTTCCGGGCCACATGCAGGGCACGCCCACCTCCAAACGCTGCCAATTCACGGACGCACACACACACTCACTTTCTCGACACCTTTCTGTACGGAGGGTGCGTCATCTCGACCGTGACAGAGTGACGGCAACTATCGACGATCCATTTCCCCCCACTGGTAAAACATGTCCACTAACACCTACATACATCATTCAAGTACACAGACAATAGCATACACACAATGGGAGGGCACACGAACATGGACGGCACGGCACTGTCATACACTCTTCCTCAGAACCATATCAACAAACGTTACGTACATCCGGGAAAGCGAAAGCGAACGCGAAAGCGAAAGCGAAAGCAAAGGCAAAGCCCAATGCAGCCGTCAAAGGTAACGTTCACCACGGCAGACACTTGCAGCCGCGCCGCCGTTAAACGCATTTCAGTGCGGCTCCAATACGCCTCCGACACGGGAACGTTCCGTTGCTCTACGAATGCGTTTCTCCCCTTTTTCCCTTCCTCTCTCTTTTGCCCCCCCTCCTTGCACTCTTGCCTCATTCCTCACGTTCTGCCCAGACATTCGACCGATCAACGTCAACCTTTCGTTACCGTTCTCAGCGCGACGGTGTACAACAGTATGACGGGTGTGCCCAAGACTTCGGTTCAGTTGCGTGACGCCGGTCTATCGCGCCGATCGACAGTTACTCAGGGGGCGACGGATCGGACCACGTCACCGACACACAAAACACTTTCAAACAAACAAATACATACCGGATGGACACAGACAAACACGTGTACAGACATTCGCCAAACAAACGACCACCGCCGCCGCCGCCGTCGTCGTCTAGCGTGCATCTTGAATGACGACATCGGTGTGCGTGCGTCGTACGCAATCAGTCAGACACGGCTATCAAACATCAGAGTCGAATGGTACATCATCGTGCGTGTCGCCGTACACGTACAGTACAATACAACAACAATGCGTCTTAATGGCACGTTCATTTCAACGTCACTCACACACCTCCACGCTGCAGTTACGTCGCACCATTGTCAAACTCGGCGTACAGCAAAGGGAATAGTGGGCGGCAAAAAAACAAAACAAAAACATTTCACATTTCACCCTCGCCATGTATGATGTGCAAAAAAACAAACCCGCAAACGGCCGTCGTTACGGTGACACAAAAGTCGCCGATCGCACTGTCCCCCCTCGCAGACGGGTAACACACACACACACCCCAACAACACCAATGGGTCAAAAACCACGCCAACGAGGCGTGCCACCATTCCACGCCACGGCGACCAACCTCGTGGCCGTACCCCGCGCAACACGCTTTGACGCGCCCCCCCACCCACAATCAAAATGCACACATACATCACAGCCGTCCACACACACAAACAACAACAACAATTCCGCCCTTCCCGCAAAAGGCAAGTTGGTGGCCCTGAAAAGGGCCGTTTTGCCGCTCTCGCAACGGAGGAGCCTTCTCCATCCTTCCTTCCATTCCAGAGCCACCTCCTTACTTGGAGCTCGTGTACTTGGTCACCGCCTTCGTGCCCTCGCTCACGGCGTGCTTGGCCAGCTCGCCAGGCAGCAACAGCCGCACAGCGGTCTGGATCTCGCGGGACGTGATGGTCGAGCGCTTGTTGTAGTGCGCCAGGCGAGAAGCCTCGGCCGCAATGCGCTCGAAAATGTCGTTCACGAAGCTGTTCATGATGCTCATCGCCTTCGACGAGATGCCCGTGTCAGGGTGCACCTGCTTCAGCACCTTGTAGATGTAGATGGCATAGCTCTCCTTCCTCTTGCGCTTCTTCTTCTTGTCGCCCTTCGAAATGTTCTTCTGCGCCTTGCCAGCCTTCTTGGCGGCCTTCCCGCTAGTCTTGGGCGGCATCTCGAACCAACGTACGGCAGCAGCAACACCAGTAGCAAGCGCTCCGCTCTAGTCAGCGTCTCCCCACACAGTGGCACCCGCCGCCAGCCGCCGCCGCACCTTTACCAGCTCGCCCTGTTGCGGCCGCCGACCAATGGGGCGCGCGCGCAACCGGCCGCCGCACCCGAGCCCATAAAGCACCCCCACCCCGGCAGTCGGGCGGATTCCCGCTCACGCCGCGGAGAGTACACGTTGGTTCGTTGTCGCTGTTGGTTATCGTGATGTCAGGACGCGGAAGTGGACGCAAAGCTGCTGCCTTGGCTGAGTTGCTGCTCACGTTAGCAGGACCTGCCGGGAAGAAGAAGAAGAAGTCTACACCGCAGTGCTTTCGCTGCCAAAAGCTTGGCCACGTCGCCAAGCACTGCAGCGGAGCAGTCGCGTGTTTGAAGTGTGCGCAAGCACACGACACACGCGACTGCAAGAAGCCGAAGGACGCCCCCTGCACATGCGCCAACTGCGGTGGCGCACACGCGGCTAACGCCCGTTCCTGCGCGTACAGGAGAAATTGGCGCGGACCAGAGAAGACGCAGAAGCAAGTGACCACCACACGCGAAGAGGTGGTCACTCGCTCAGAAGACGCCATCACCAGGCGCCTCAGCGACGCCGTAGAAGAAGCCATGTCCGCCTTCAAATCCGCCATGGCGGAAGAGAGGGCGGCCATGCTGGCGGAACTGGGCGAGGCTCGGCGTCAGATTGCTGAGCTGACGCAGGAGCTTCGCTCAGCCAAGGCAGCTTCCGCCACAGCGGTCGACACCGCCAGCCAGACGACTCCTCCTCGAGAGAAGAAGTTTGCGACGGTGGCCACGCAGACCGACGTGCCTGCCGAAGGGGAGGCAACACTGCCCAAGACGGACGCAGAAGCAGAAGCGCAAGAAGAAGGGTGGGAAGAAGTCCCATTCCTCCCGCTTCCCGACATGTACAGCGCAAGCGCTGTGACGCAGAAGATAGCTGCATCGCTTCGCGATGGTACATATCCCCACCACGACAACCCTTATCCCTTCGTTCCTCCTAACCTTTCTAAACCCTCACCTCCACACCAACCAATCGAATATCCAGAAGGCCTTGTTGGTCTTTCCAAGGAGGATTACGATCTGATCAATTCCTTCCCAATTTTCACAGAGTGGCAAATGCGCTACGTCATCTTCGCTCTCGTCCACGGAGAGTATGAGAAAGCTGGATACACTGTATCCACTATCCCAACCGAGGGAGAGCCCTCAAGTAAGAAGAAGAAGAAGAAAAGTCGTCACACCGACAAATACAGAAAATAGGTTATCGGCACTCCTTGCCAGTACAGAACAACCTACAAGTCAAGAAAGAAGACTCATCAATCATCCCAGGGGAGTAAAGGCCAACAGGCCACAAACTTCCACCTGAACCTCCTCACAGTGAGGAAGTCAGAAAAGGAGCAGCAGCAGGCAGGCAGTCGGGCGTTGAGCAAGTCTCCGTCAGTCTGTGACGCGAAGCCATAGGCCCCCGCTTGTACGGGTGACTAACCAGGGGTGTTTTCGGATGCGCCTTTATTAAGGCGTAGACGAGCACTCGCAGCTAATTGTTCATGTCTATGACGAGCGAATCTTCGGCTGCGATGGCAAGTTGCAGTGACGCCTTGGGGCCCCAGCAGCACGCTGCTGGCGGCAACGACGCCGTCTCTTTGTTTCCGCCGGCCGCTTTTCCGGTTGGCTCGAGCGCCTCAGCTGCCGCAGAGATTAGCTCTGCTCCCCCGAGCGTTAGGGCAACCACAGGTCAGGGCCTGGTCTCTGGCCAGTGTCCCGCGCCTGCTAACGTGATAGGACCAGTTTCAGCCGCCGGAAACCTAACGGTGTCGGCAACTAAGGCGGCGACTGGTAGCCCCACGGCAGCCATTGACTTTGCTTCCCTTACCTGCGTGCGACATGCAAATGGGGAGTACACGACTAAAAGGAGCTCATCTCTCCCACCTACCAGCGGTAGGATGTCCATGGCCACCCTGATGATCACCACAGGGCAGGCACAAGCGCTGGCACAGCACCTTACCCCTGCACAAAAAAGGCATCTCCCAGTCAGCATCCTCCCCAAGCCCTTACCTATAGCCCAACCCAAAAAGACCGCTCCCGCCCCTAAACCCTCTCCTCCCGAACAAACCAAGACGCCACACCCATCTGCCCCCTCCAAACGCATCAAAGACGTAGTCAAAAGTGCGAAAAAACACAGAACTACTGTCAGGCGCAAGCCAACAAAGAAAGCAATATCAATCCCACCACCCCCCACCAAGACACGTACTCCCTCCCCCTCAGGGAGCGGAGACGAGGCAGACCGCCCCCTCGTCATCGACGAGTCCAGAGAGACAACCGAGCCTCAAACACCCGGCACCGACGGGGATGGGTTTCAAAAAGCGCGGAAAACCGCCCGCCCACCCACCCCCCAGCAAGCGAGAGGCATTGCCTCTACTAGTAATAAGTTCTTGCCACTGTCCGACGAGGACGAAGCGGTACCCGGGAGCAGTGATGCGCCACAGCACATACACACACCTAGACACCGACTCCCCCCAATTATCGCAGAATTTGACAATAACTACGAGGAGCTTCACTCCCTCGTCAGCAACTGCCTCGGAGAGAAGCAGTTCACAGCGAAGTCCGCCGGAGGGGACAAAATCAAACTTATGTTCAGAGAGCTGGACGATTACACCGCTGTGAAGGCCCTGCTCTCTGAACACAAAGTCCCCCATTACACCTTCCCCACAGCCAAACAACGACTAATGAAGGTAGTACTAAGGGACTTACCCCGCAAAGTGGGCACTGACGCCATCAAGAAGGACCTGCAGAGGCAGGGCTTCGAAGTCAACAGCGTCACCCACATGAAGGAAGTCTACAGTGGCAACAAATGGCCACTGTATCAAGTCAACCTTCCTGACACTCCGCAAAACAGACAGAAACACGTCACACACGTCCTGTCAGTGCCAGTCACAGTCGAACCTCTACGCAGGAAAAGTGGCAACGTGCAGTGCTACAACTGCCAAGGATTAGGGCACGTTGCCAAGCACTGCGACATGCCCACCCGCTGCATGAAATGCGCAGAAGGGCACCCAACCTCCGAGTGCTCCTTACAGAGAGGAGACCCAAAAAGCAAGTGTGCCCTATGCGGCGAATCTGGACACGGCGCCTTCTACCAAGGCTGCCGAGTACAGAAAGAGTACCGCCTACGCGCACAAGGGACCAAAACCCCCGCCACACCAAAAACCAACCGTGGCGCCGGTCCTACAAACTCTAGAGCGCCGGCGAATCCACAACCGCGCCAAACACGTCCAGCAACCCGCTCGAGACCGCGAGGTGGCGCAAGCTACGCGAGTGTGGCAGGCACTGACAGGAGCCAACAAACGTCACCTACCATACACTTAGCCCAGCAGCCGATCCCCGCTAACGGAGAAACGTCCAGGGAAGCCTCCCCCCCCCATAGTCCCAAGCCCAGTCTGCGGCCAGTAGCGGCAGCTGAGTGCACATCAAAAGGCCCTCAGCCCAGCACTTCTGAAGAGAGTGCAAATGCCCTACGGCCCTCAGGAGTCGTGGAGCAAACGTTAGGCCTCCTAACGCAACTGCTCCACGAAATCAGGCAACAGAACGCCCAAATTCTTACCGCCATTAATTTGGTGCTCCAAGGGTCGCACAACAATGCGACCACAGCAGAGACATCCTCCCTTCAGTGATGGATAGACGACCCCACATCCAAGGACTCAAAATGTGCGTCTTCAACGCAAACGGCATTGACGGACAAAACAACGAGTTCCGCGAGTTCCTACGCGACGAAAACATAGACGTATGTATGGTGGCCGAGACACACCTTAAACCGGGTGTAAGGGTGTCGGTACCCAACTACAACTGCTACAGGACCGACCGGCCCACCGCTGGAGGCGGGGTAGCAACATACGTCAAACGCGGAATCCCCCATCATCAGGTCCACCCACCAGCAACTAGGCAAATAGAAACAGCGGCAATAGAAATTGCCACTGTCACAGGGCCCCTCACTGTCGTTGCAGCATATCGCCCTCCCTCCTACACTCTGGAAGAGGACGACATAGCAGCCCTAGGCCAAATCAGAGGAAAACTCTTCATTGGCGGTGACCTAAACGCCAAACATGCAGACTGGCACTCGCGAAACTCATACAGAGCTGGTCGTCAACTGCAACGACTCGCGCGCACCCACCACTTTCACATATGGGGTCCAGAGGAGCCCACCCACTTCCCCAGAAACGGGGGAAGGGCGGACGTCCTCGACATAGCGCTCACCAAAAGAATAACGGGATTTGTGACCGCGCAATCGGTTAACCGAATGTCTTCCGATCACAATCCCGTGATTCTCGAGGTCGACATAGGAGACTGGGTACCTCTCCAGCAACAACACGTCTCATACAAGCGCACTAACTGGGAGCAATTCAAAGTTGACGTAACTTCAGCAATTGCCCAGGCCCCGCCTCCAACTGCAGATTCTGCAGAACAGGCGCTTAAAGATCTCACTAGCACGATCCTGCAAGCAGCAAAGGAGGCCACACCACAGCCACCGGACGGCCCTCCCCCTGTTAAGCAACTCCCGCCGCACCTGCTTGCCCAAATTAGAAACAAAAATAGGATCGCCAAAGAGTGGAAGCTCACAAAGAACCCCGTAACTAGGAGGCTACTGAACCGCCTACAAAGAGAGCTCAAGGTCGCACTCACTGAGCACCGCAACCAGCAATGGTCGGCGCGACTTTCGGCCCTCCGCGTGGACGACAATAGCCTCTGGCAGGCGACCAAACAGATCACCAAAAGACGCGCCAGACTGCCACCTCTGCACGGCGAGCGCGGACTTGTCTTTAGCACCGCAGATAAGGCAAATGCCCTGGCAGATGCCTTTGAAAAACAGTTCCGCCCCGCAGAGGCGCAGGACAGGGACCATGAAGCCGTCGTTCGACGTCAGCTCGCCACATTCCTCGCGGCGGACGATGCCGACGACGACGAAGAAAACACACCGCTCTTCACACCCGACGACGTGAACCGAGTAATCAGGTCGCTACCTAACAAAAGAGCCCCAGGCCACGACCAGCTCAACAACGTAGTAGTGAAACACCTCCCACCCCCTGCCGTAGCCCACATCGCAAATATCTTCAACGAGATCACGCGTTCCCGCAAGTTTCCAAGGTGCTGGAAACACGCAGAAGTCGTCGCGATCGCGAAACCCGGTAAAGACCCGGTTATCCCGCAGAACCACCGACCAATCAGCCTTTTGCCAACCCTTAGCAAAATTTACGAACGCCTGCTACTCATCCCCATTCTCGACCACGTCAGCACACAACAAATCCTGCCGGACTTTCAGTTCGGTTTCCGGCAGGAACACTCCGCGCCCCAGCAACTAATGAGGGTCGTCGAAGCAGCTACCGAAAGCTTCAATCGTAAAAGTTACTGCGGGGTAGTGCTACTTGACGTAGCCGCTGCCTTTGACTCTGTCTGGCACACCGGGCTTCTCTACAAACTATACTCCCAAGGCTTCCCAGGTCCGATAGTGAAGCTACTCGCGAGCTATCTCTCCAAAAGGACCTTCTCCGTTAGGATCGAGTCGTCGCTCTCCACAAAGAGGCGCATCAGGGCAGGTGTGCCCCAGGGGTCGGTACTGGGCCCGGTACTGTACAACCTGTACACTGCCGACCTCCCGACCGTACCGCTGGTGCACACTGCTCAGTATGCCGACGACACAGCGTTCTTCACGCGTAACCCGAACAGAGACAGGGTTACGCGTAGATTGCAAACAGCGCTGGACGAGACCGGCCGCTGGGCTAAAAAGTGGCGCATCACCCTCAACGAACAGAAAACCCAAGCCATCATGATCACCCGCAAACTGGGCAAGCGGGCTCCCGCCCGTCGGCCGCTACTGCTCAAGCTGAACGGCCAAGAGCTTCCATGGCGACCTACCGCCAGGTATCTTGGAGTCACTCTCGACACCAGGCTCACCTGGAGGGCTCACATCGGGGACTTGCGCCGGAAAGCTAGTGGTAGGATGCAAATGTTGTATCCTATCCTTAACACCCACAGCACCCTAGCGGCTGACATAGGAGTTAGAACGTACTGTTCCTTAATAAGACCAATAATGGAGTACGCTTGCCCAGTCTGGGGATACGCGGCGGATTGGCACCTCCGCAAACTTCAGGCAGTGCAAAACCGTGCACTTAAAAGGGCATTACACCTTCCCTTCCGCTTCCCCACTGCTGACCTGCACGAAGCAGCGGGAATTCCAACGCTCCATGAGCGATTCAAAGAACTGGCCGAAAGCTTCTACGAGAACTCGGCCAGATCAGACAATAGACTTATCAAAAACCTGGGACTGTATGACACATCACTGGACAGACACAGACGACCTAAATTCATGATTACAAATTAAAACAGCCGAAAAGGCAGCACAGAAACACTAAACACACTGCACCATAAAATGACGTACCAAAAAACATCGACCATCTACCCACTCACCATAGAGGAGGAAATGTCCAGAAGGACAACACCCTCCATTACATACGCTCTCCTCGAAAGTGAGGAAGCTCAAATGCAGTAACGGCGGCTGCGCCGGCACGCACTCCGCTGCTCGACTCGCTGCCGCTCGCACCGGTCGTTTTCGTTTCCGTTTCGTGTGCACCGTCGCTAGCCCATCGCCATGTCCGGACGCGGAAAGGGAGGCAAAGTCAAGGGCAAGTCAAAGTCCCGCTCAAGCAGGGCTGGGCTCCAGTTCCCGGTCGGCAGAATCCACCGCCTCCTGCGCAAGGGAAACTACGCAGAGCGCGTCGGCGCCGGGGCGCCCGTCTACCTCGCCGCCGTCATGGAGTACCTCGCGGCTGAGGTGCTCGAGCTGGCCGGAAACGCGGCCCGCGACAACAAGAAGACGCGCATCATCCCGCGCCACCTGCAGCTTGCCATCCGCAACGACGAGGAGCTCAACAAGCTCCTGTCGGGCGTCACCATCGCACAGGGTGGTGTCCTGCCCAACATCCAGGCCGTCCTGCTGCCAAAGAAGACCGAGAAGAAGGCCTAAAGGAGGCCAGGCAATCGCAGCCGCCGCGTGCTCCCCTGCACGCAACGCGCTTTGCCGGCTCGGCCCACAACAATCGGCCCTTTTCAGGGCCACCACACAAACCTACGTCCAAAGCAAAATTTCAGTCGTCCTCGCCGCACCTTGTTTTGTTTTAACTTTGCACCGTCACAGCACAGCCGCCGCCGGCGCACGTCCGCCATCTTGTCGTCCACACAGCCCGTGTGGCCCAAAACACACACACACACACACACACATTTTGCACGGTCGCAGTCGCCTTCCAAACCGACAACGGCAGCAATAATGACCATTGTTAAAGGGAGGCGTGTCGACACACCGCCCTCCACTCCCGCGCGCAACGGCCGTCGACACGAACGAAACAGCTGATCCGGCCGCCTATGCCCACACGCCTTGCCTCGGAAACCCCAACGCCGCCGCCGCAAACAAACACACAGAGCCAAACCACGCAAGCAAATAATCACCGCCTCTCGCACAACAACACACAGCCCGCCATCTCCGTCGCGATCGATACAAAGACACACAATAACAAACACACAAACGAAGCAGCTCCACACACAGCCAGCCACATGACACGTTTCCTTTCCTTCTCCCCTCCCAGTCACATCACGTCGCTCAAACGGAAAGAAAGAAAGAAACAAACAAACAACACAGCGCACACACGCAGCAACAACAACACAGACTCTTTCGCACTTTTCAACTTCCGAACAGTGTGGTGGCCCTGAAAAGGGCCGTTTTCTAGTCTCTCCCACCCACAAGCACGGCCGCGGGAAGGCCAGCGCCCGCTGCGACGCAGCCTAACCGCCGAAACCGTACAGGGTGCGCCCCTGCCTCTTCAGGGCGTACACCACGTCCATGGCCGTCACAGTCTTGCGCTTGGCGTGCTCAGTGTACGTCACCGCGTCGCGGATCACGTTCTCCAGGAACACCTTCAGCACCCCGCGGGTCTCCTCGTAGATCAGACCAGAGATGCGCTTCACGCCGCCCCTGCGAGCCAGGCGGCGGATGGCGGGCTTCGTGATGCCCTGGATGTTGTCGCGCAACACCTTGCGGTGCCGCTTGGCGCCACCCTTGCCGAGCCCCTTTCCTCCCTTGCCGCGGCCTGTCATCCTTCCTTCCTCGGGCAAAGCAAAACGTGCACAAACAGCAGCTGCAGCGGCTGGCGAGTCGGCTACGGTCTGCGCCCAGCGCGCCCGCCGCCCCCCTATATAGACTCTGGCCCGCCCTCCCCCCACCACGCGCAACCGAGGGCATATAAGCGCAGCACGGAGGCGCGCGGGCCCGTTGTCAAGGCAGCACCGGACGCCGCGCCGCACCTAACCTCCACGCACGCCGCTCCGCTACCGCTACCGCTACCGCTACCGCTACCGCCATGGCCCGCACAAAGCAAACGGCCCGCAAGTCCACCGGCGGAAAGGCGCCGCGCAAACAGCTCGCCACCAAGGCGGCGAGGAAGAGCGCGCCCGCCACCGGAGGCGTCAAGAAGCCCCACCGCTACAGGCCGGGCACCGTCGCCCTGCGAGAAATCAGGCGCTACCAGAAGAGCACAGAGCTGCTCATCCGCAAGCTGCCATTCCAGCGCCTAGTGCGCGAGATCGCCCAGGACTTCAAGACCGACCTGCGCTTCCAGAGCTCCGCAGTCATGGCCCTGCAGGAGGCCAGCGAGGCCTACCTCGTCGGCCTCTTCGAAGACACCAACCTGTGCGCAATCCACGCCAAGCGCGTCACCATCATGCCCAAGGACATCCAGCTCGCGCGCCGCATCCGCGGCGAGCGCGCCTAAACCGCGCCGCGGCACCGCACCGCACCGCACCGCACAAACAAAAACGGCCCTTTTCAGGGCCACTAACATCTCTCCGTCGCGAGCAAACTTTGTCGGTCGCCTGCCTCTCGCCCCGCAACCCAAAAACAAAAAAAAACCACCACTTCCCGTCCGTCCGCCACACCCGCTCACTCTGCCTGCCTGCTAGCAGCGCGCAACAATCACACATCATCCCTCCCCGGCGCTCAAAGCGCACAATACCCAACGGCCGACGTCACACCGCACGGGTGGCTGGCCGGCCGCCGCTTTCGTTTCGAAAACAAAAAAAACCCGCACTCCACTCCGACGGCCAACGGCCAGGCAGGCGCGCGCGCTCGCTCGCTCTACGCGCCACCGAAATCCCCGCCGACTCCTTCCACATCTCAACGTGCCCCCCGTTGCAAAACATAACACACACACACACACACACACACAAAGGAACAAAACAAAACAAAGACCAGACACGACTCGACAAGACAGACATCCGAGACGAACGAACGCAGGCAAGCCAACCAACGTATTCAAACAAAACAACGTGACAGAAAAACCAACCGTCGGCCGCCGCCACAAACACGGCGACAATCAACCACGACAACAACAACAACAACACCGCTTACCGCTACCGCCGCCCACACCCGCCACCGACCCCCGCAATCCAACCACCACGGCACGCAAACAGCATCCCCACGGGCATACAGAAACGCCAGACAGACACCCACACCAAACGCAACACGACAATCAAAACCTTCCCCGACGTGCTTTGATGGCCCTGAGAAGGGCCGTTTTGGGCCGCGCGTCTCTTGCGCGCCACTAGACGACGACGGGGGGTGGGGACGACGGAGTCAAGCGCCAAACCCTTCCTTTCTCCCATCTCTTTCTCCTCTACTCTACTTCTTCTTCTTGGGCGAAGCCTTCGCCTTAGACGGCGTCGTCGCCTTCTTCGGGCGCGGCGCCTTCGGCTTCTTCGTCGGAACCTTGGCGGCCTTCTTCGCCTTCGACGGCGACTTGGCCTTGGCCGGCTTGGCCGCAGCCGCCTTCTTCGCACCCGCGGGCGCGGCCGACGCCGCAGACGCCTTCTTGGCGGCGCCCGCCTTCCGACCGGTCGCCGCCTTCACGCCACCAGCCTTCTTTGCGCCGGCCGCACGGGCGCCCTTCTTCTCCTTGCTGGCCGGAGCGGCGCGCTTCTTCTTGGCACCGCCAGCACGAGCCTTGCCGCCCTCGGCCGCCCCCCCGCCGCCGGCGCCGGCAAGCTTGAACGAGCCGGACGCGCCCTTCCCCTTCGTCTGCACCAGCTCGCCCGCCACGACGGCCGACTTGAGGTACTTCTTGATAAACGGCGCCAGCTTCTCCGCGTCCAGCTTGTAGTGCGCGGCTATGTACTTCTTGATCGCCTGCAGCGACGACCCGCCGCGCTCCTTCAGACTCTTGATGGCGGCCGTCACCATCTCAGAGGTGCGCGGGTGCGCAGGCTTGGCGCGCGGCTTCTTCGCAGACGACGCAGACTTGGCCTTCTTCGTAGTGCCGGTGGCGGCGGGTGCCGCAGCAGTCTCGTTCGTAGCCGCCTGATCTGCCATTTCGACGACGCGCGTAACACACAGCGAGAGCGAGCGGGACGGCAGGCAGGCACGCAAGCACAGCACAGCAGCAGAGCAGAGAATCACAAGGCCCAGCCAGTGTCGCGGGCGGGCGCGGACGGCCGAGAGAGCGGCCGCCACTCTGCGCGCCGCCGCGCCGCGCCTCCCGCGCTTGCTACCGCCCAACGTCCGACAGCCTGTGCGGAGCAGCCCCAAACCTGCGCCACAACCGCCCGCGCCTTTCAAACCACCGAGGATGGGGCTACACACAGCCACACCACAGTCGCCAACCAGTCGCCACGGCAGCGCCGCAAACCACGGCCAAACTGCAGCTACCGCGCGCTACAGCCTGGGTCGGCCCGCCGAGAATCGCCGCCCCCGCCCAAATGCCGCCCCCACAGCCCCAGCCGACGACCCGCCACAATGGCCAAACCTTCGGCAAAACTCCCACACCGTCGCCGCGGCAGCCCGGCCAGCGCGGCCGGCGCCACAGCCACACAAGCCGAGGCGTGCGGCGATGACGGCCGTGCAAACGCGCCTCCGCCGCCCCATCGCCTTCCGTCGCCCTCCCGCCGTTTCCCGATCGGCCCGCAGCCGTCGGGCCACATCGCGCGCCGTCCTCCTCCTCTCGCCCGCCAACATTCACAGCCGTTTCTCAACAATTGCCCGCCGCAAACGGACGCCGCCTGCGCAACAGGCGCCGCCGCCCCTCGCCGCTTCCGACCCAACCCCTCGACCGAGGCAAACCGCAATCCGAATCTACAGACCAACCCAATCTGCCGTCAAGCACACACGACAGCCGACCTTACACGTTACGCGTTACACATTACGTTTACACGTCTACGTTAGGTTAGGTTAGGTTAGGTGGACGTGGGTTAGGTTAAGGGGACTTGGGTTAGGTTAAGCGTCAAACTTAGGTTAAGCATTCAAACACGTCAGGCGTCAGAGGTTAGGTTAGGTTAGGTTAGGTTAGGTTAGGTTAGGTTAGGTTAGGTTAGGTTAGGTTACACGTTAGGTTAAGGGGTCAGTGCTAGGTTAAGAAGCGTCAAACGTAGGTTAAAAAAGCGTTCAAAAACGTGAGGCGTGAGCCGGACAGCTTACCTTACGTAGACGTTAGGGGCTCACAGGCTGAGCTCACCTCGCCACACCACAGGTTAGGTTCGGTTCGGTTCGCTCGGCTCAGCGTAAAGCGCCGAGGTCAGGGTTACGTTCGTTCACCTTCGGGCGCCACACTTTCGGTTGAAAGGTCGCGACGGGACGACGTCGGCAGGCACGCCGCAAACGAACAAAAACGTACAGACGACGTCGGAAACCGCCGACAGACGGGGGAGCAGCACGACCACGACCAGACACCGAGCGCGAACGAGACACACGCGAACCACCCCCACCGGCCAAAGGGCACCACACAACAACCCAGAGCACCACGTGTCGACACCAGAGCAACCCGCCGCTCACGCGACATGGCTGGCACCGAAGGGCAACCGCCCGCAACTGCGCTTTCCGCGCCGGCCCGGATGCACGTCGTGCTACAACAACACCACTACCGTACACAGCCGCTGTTCACAACATCACTATCAATGGCGCGCCCGCGGCTCGCCGCCGTCGCCGTCGCAGTCGCAGCCCCAACGCCAGCACTTTTGCACCACCATTCACACGCACCGCAACACAGCTCGCCGACACAGCCGAACAAAACAAACACCACACAACAACAGCAACAACGCCGCCGCCTCTACTTGTGCCGGCGACCCACCCCGCCGATGGCGCACCTTTCGCCAGCCGGCAATCGACACACACGCACCCACCCACCGGGGCCCAGTGCAAAAAAAAAAAAAAAAAAAAAAAAAAAAAAAAAAAAAACAAAAACACACAAAAACAAAAAAACCAAACAACACAAACGACACGGGAAGCGCACACCGCCACTTCGCGCGCACGCCACCAACCAGTCGTCGTCTCAAAATAACAAACACAAACAAAATAAACTAACAACTAGGGCAACACAAAACAAAAACGCCTCGCACGAACCGCCCACAAAAAGGACAAGCACACGCACAGCCTCTGCTGACGACCACGACGCAGCGGCACGCTGCTCCTGTCCCGCGCCCCGCGCCCCACTCGATTCACAACTCACGCGACACCGTCAACGACGGGCTCGCTTCCCGCAACCTACCACCTTTCCGCCACGACGCACAGCCCCAGCCCCACCCGACGACGCCCGTGGCAACGACTGCACTTTCACCACCGCCTCCCCCTTCCCCCCCAAAACACACACACACACACACAGCCAGCCAAAAACGCACTCGCGACCCACACATGCACGTGCATCGGCACACGCCAACCAGTCAACGTCGACAACCACACGCAAGGCTCGAAACGAAACCGGCGTCCTTCCACGTTGCCATCAAGCTACGCGACACAAGACACAAGGAACCAACACAACAGCCGGCCCCACTAATTCCCACTCTCACGCCGCAAAAAGCACACCGAAACCGCCAAACGCACGCACATTCCCCTTCGCACTGACACCACCGACCGGCTCGCTACCACACACCTCTCGGCAGCCGTTTCACGCCAATTCGCCACACCGCCCACACAGTCGACAAGCGCCCGCCCTGTACGGCACACGCAACGACGCAGCGCAGCAAAGGGCGCCCGCAACACATACCTCTCCGCCGCCCGACGCGCCAACCGCCACACCACACCGCCAGCCACTCGCAAATTGTGCACTGCCACCAGCCACACGTCCAACACGCCGCGCCGCCTCCGGCCACCCGCCAGGGGGCGCTCACGTCCGCGACAACAGCGCGGCCCGCCGGGCCGGGCCGAACCGAACCGAGCCGCCGCTGCTCTGCACTCGGCACGGCCACACCCTGCTGCAGACCGGGCTCGTCCCTCTGTACGCGTCTGCCTGCGCATCAACACAACACGACCTTTTTCTTTTTTTCCTCTCTACCGCCATCCCTTCTTCTCGCGTTTTACTCGTTGTTGCAGCAGCGGCGCACACCTACACATCCACAGCCCCAGCCGAGCCGGCCTCACCTCAGGGCCCGCCGCCAGCGTCTCCTCCTCGGGCACAGGTGCGGTGCTGTGGCCGCCCATCCAACCGCATTGCTGGCCGTCCAGCCACCAGGCGTTCCCACTGCCGCGAGCCACGCCGCGCACCGACCCTGCTGCAGAAAACGAAGCATAGCCAGAGACCGACCGATACACAAAGCAAGCCGTCGCCTCGCCTCTTGTCCTTCCTGCCTTCCTTCCGCCCCCGCCCTTCTCACACCACCGCCTCTCCACTTTCGCCCCCCCCCCCCTCCTTTTTTTTTTTTTGTTTTCTTCTTTCTTTCTTTCTTTCTTTGGCCCTCTCTCCTTCCCGCCATGGCGGTTACGGCACCGCCTGCAGCGGCAGATTTTTTGCGCCCACACGCCTACTCCTACCACCATTAACCTTGCCCTGCCCTGCCCATCAACGTCGCAGTCGAACCGACGCTTGCCAACACACTGCCCACGTTCCTTTCTCTTTTCGGCCTACGCCCATTACGCGCCGCCGCCACAGCACCTTCCCTTCCCACAACACACCGACGTCATCACACGCACCCAAAACAGGGGCCACGACCGTGTTCCTCGCCCACTCCCATCCCGCACGGTACGCACATTCCCAACTACTACCGCGCACCCTCCCTTTCCAATCTGTGTGTCTCTGTGTCTGTGTCCTGTCCGCGCGTGACGCCTCTCAACATCCGCCGTCCCCCGTCCCGTTTTCGCCCCCATGCCGTCGTCGCGCCGCCTCCTCCCCGTCCACCGCCGCCCCTGTCCGCCCCGCACCACACCATACACCGCTGCTTGTCCCGGCCGTTGCCACCAAAGGCGCCGACCGCAAACGCGCCACGCCGCAGCCCCCGTGCGTCTCGCGCTCGCTTGCATCTCCGTGCCGACGCTGCCTCTCTTCCCACTCGCACTCGACCTCGACAACACAGTCTTTGGCTCCGCCACTGCGTGTTCCGGTGGTACGCACGCTGCACCACGTATGTATTCATTACCAGAGCGATGGCGAGGCATGACAGCATCTCTGTCTGACCAGAGAGTTCTTTATCGCTGCTAGTCGGCGCTTGGACCGCGCCAGACGACAGTAGTTGCACGCACCGGGTCGCCAGGAACAGTTGTTATATATATTGTAGCGCGAGTCGGGAGAGGTAGTAGTCGGTCGACAGTAGTAGCGGGTGGACGGTTGTACTGAGCGGGCGTCGGCGGCGTGCTCTGCTCGTCTCGCGACTCTGGTCACGGTTCGGGACGATGTATAGTATATTGTGTTATAATCAAAAGGTGGTGTGACGCTGCATTGCGCAAATCTGATAACGTATGTTCATTGTACTTATTTTGTTCAACAACAAAAGCCCCACTATTACTTTTTTTCTAAAGTAACTTTTGTCTCTTAACGAAAAACATTCACTTTTTAAAGACTACTTCCTATGGCATTTCCCTCCAAGGAGTGCAATTAATTACCAGCCAGCACTCATTCATTGCACACAGCTGTGTAAGGGGTATCTACAATTGAGGAGCGGATATAAATGCAATTTTTTGTTTTTTTTTGTTTTTTGTTTTGTGTGTGTGTGTGTTGTAACCTCCCAGCAATATTTAAAATAATGGACAATGTTATTTACGGATGCTAATGGACATTGCGCTAATTGTAACCTCGCCCACAATGAGAGGTATTGAAAATGGCAACAAAAATGTGCAATTCGCAATCTGACTCAAATATAAAGTCTTCACACAACATTTACAAAAGTCCGTTCAGTGACAAGAAACTTCAATTAAACCGAAATATCGGTCTTTGGCCCTGTGCAAAACAATCAGAATTAAAAGTCTTACCTCCGAATAAATGGATGTCACATTTCTGCTCTGGTTGTTGCGCAGCGCTTGGAGGAACTGCATTGCAAATAATAATATTCTCTTTCTTTGTGATTTTAGTGACATTTTTCTTCAAAGAAGTGGAACGAACTCTTTAGTTCAATAAAAGATTAAATGTTTGAAAAATGCTTTTGAAATAAAAATTATTATTGGGGAACTTGTTGGAGAATAATTACAATAAATACAATTTCTCATTATCTAACGATTATATCAATTAACAGTATACCTTATTCACCATCTTGACCAGTGTTGCCGACCGCCTACATCACACAACCGCACTCGGCTGCTACTACTGACCGACCGCTCTGCATGACGACTATTAGCGTACTGCACGCGACGACTACTGACAGAGTACAGCCCTCAACTACACAGACTGACTGACTGACTGAGAACCGCTCGCAACACTCGCGCAGTCCAGCGCAAACTCTCTGGTCACAGATGCTACAATGTCTCGCCATCGCTACTATGTTACATACGTGTTTCAGTGTCTTTTTCATTGGGGTAACGATCTTTGGCTCTTTTTATTCTGAATACAGGGCCAAAGGTCAACGGCTGCTGCCCTTATACAATTTATCAGGTTTCATTATGTCTGTTGCAATGTTACATACGGTTCACTCTTTCATTAATATTATCGTTGGGTTTGTTTTGTAGGGACGTTAACATTCTGGCACATTTTTATTATCATCGGACTCTCTGCTATTTGTGCAGGGAGGTTATACCTGGGTCCATTTCCATTTACATTTTAATATTGATAGACTTTTTGTTTTCTTTTTTGTTTCTTGTTGTTTTTCCTTCTTTTTTTTTGTTGTTTTTTTTCTTTTGTTTTGTTTTTCCCGCTCTCACCACCACCGCCGCATCACGCCTTCCGTTTTCTTGGTTTCTTTTCTGTGCTTCAACATCACCGCGCCCCATTTCCACACCACAGCCATCAGCCTCCAAGACGGGCGGGCGCAGTGTGCCATTTCCGGCGCACAAGCACACCCGTACGGTACTCTCCTCGCCCCCACGCCACCAACAACACAGCGACCACGCGGCTTTCAGGCACGGCACGGCACGGCACCGGCGAAATGCGCCGCCCCCGCCCCTCCGCGCATCCGTCCGTCTCGCCACGTTCACTGACAACCACAACACAACACCGCTCCCCTCCCTGGCAACTCACATTGTTTTTCTCCTCCTCTTTTGCACAAACCACAACGCCGAGCACAGGCGCAAGCCACCCACACCGCGCCCCTCCCCGTCCCGTCTTTGGCCGCCGCTCCTCGTTTCCTCGTTTGCCCCCTCCCATCTCCCGAAATGCCATGCCAGCAGCGTTACGCATGCCCCTCCCCTGTCCACACAACACTACCGCCTAACGAACAGCCTTTTCCGGGCCACATGCAGGGCACGCCCACCTCCAAACGCTGCCAATTCACGGACGCACACACACACTCACTTTCTCGACACCTTTCTGTACGGAGGGTGCGTCATCTCGACCGTGACAGAGTGACGGCAACTATCGACGATCCATTTCCCCCCACTGGTAAAACATGTCCACTAACACCTACATACATCATTCAAGTACACAGACAATAGCATACACACAATGGGAGGGCACACGAACATGGACGGCACGGCACTGTCATACACTCTTCCTCAGAACCATATCAACAAACGTTACGTACATCCGGGAAAGCGAAAGCGAACGCGAAAGCGAAAGCGAAAGCAAAGGCAAAGCCCAATGCAGCCGTCAAAGGTAACGTTCACCACGGCAGACACTTGCAGCCGCGCCGCCGTTAAACGCATTTCAGTGCGGCTCCAATACGCCTCCGACACGGGAACGTTCCGTTGCTCTACGAATGCGTTTCTCCCCTTTTTCCCTTCCTCTCTCTTTTGCCCCCCCTCCTTGCACTCTTGCCTCATTCCTCACGTTCTGCCCAGACATTCGACCGATCAACGTCAACCTTTCGTTACCGTTCTCAGCGCGACGGTGTACAACAGTATGACGGGTGTGCCCAAGACTTCGGTTCAGTTGCGTGACGCCGGTCTATCGCGCCGATCGACAGTTACTCAGGGGGCGACGGATCGGACCACGTCACCGACACACAAAACACTTTCAAACAAACAAATACATACCGGATGGACACAGACAAACACGTGTACAGACATTCGCCAAACAAACGACCACCGCCGCCGCCGCCGTCGTCGTCTAGCGTGCATCTTGAATGACGACATCGGTGTGCGTGCGTCGTACGCAATCAGTCAGACACGGCTATCAAACATCAGAGTCGAATGGTACATCATCGTGCGTGTCGCCGTACACGTACAGTACAATACAACAACAATGCGTCTTAATGGCACGTTCATTTCAACGTCACTCACACACCTCCACGCTGCAGTTACGTCGCACCATTGTCAAACTCGGCGTACAGCAAAGGGAATAGTGGGCGGCAAAAAAACAAAACAAAAACATTTCACATTTCACCCTCGCCATGTATGATGTGCAAAAAAACAAACCCGCAAACGGCCGTCGTTACGGTGACACAAAAGTCGCCGATCGCACTGTCCCCCCTCGCAGACGGGTAACACACACACACACCCCAACAACACCAATGGGTCAAAAACCACGCCAACGAGGCGTGCCACCATTCCACGCCACGGCGACCAACCTCGTGGCCGTACCCCGCGCAACACGCTTTGACGCGCCCCCCCACCCACAATCAAAATGCACACATACATCACAGCCGTCCACACACACAAACAACAACAACAATTCCGCCCTTCCCGCAAAAGGCAAGTTGGTGGCCCTGAAAAGGGCCGTTTTGCCGCTCTCGCAACGGAGGAGCCTTCTCCATCCTTCCTTCCATTCCAGAGCCACCTCCTTACTTGGAGCTCGTGTACTTGGTCACCGCCTTCGTGCCCTCGCTCACGGCGTGCTTGGCCAGCTCGCCAGGCAGCAACAGCCGCACAGCGGTCTGGATCTCGCGGGACGTGATGGTCGAGCGCTTGTTGTAGTGCGCCAGGCGAGAAGCCTCGGCCGCAATGCGCTCGAAAATGTCGTTCACGAAGCTGTTCATGATGCTCATCGCCTTCGACGAGATGCCCGTGTCAGGGTGCACCTGCTTCAGCACCTTGTAGATGTAGATGGCATAGCTCTCCTTCCTCTTGCGCTTCTTCTTCTTGTCGCCCTTCGAAATGTTCTTCTGCGCCTTGCCAGCCTTCTTGGCGGCCTTCCCGCTAGTCTTGGGCGGCATCTCGAACCAACGTACGGCAGCAGCAACACCAGTAGCAAGCGCTCCGCTCTAGTCAGCGTCTCCCCACACAGTGGCACCCGCCGCCAGCCGCCGCCGCACCTTTACCAGCTCGCCCTGTTGCGGCCGCCGACCAATGGGGCGCGCGCGCAACCGGCCGCCGCACCCGAGCCCATAAAGCACCCCCACCCCGGCTGCGCCGGCACGCACTCCGCTGCTCGACTCGCTGCCGCTCGCACCGGTCGTTTTCGTTTCCGTTTCGTGTGCACCGTCGCTAGCCCATCGCCATGTCCGGACGCGGAAAGGGAGGCAAAGTCAAGGGCAAGTCAAAGTCCCGCTCAAGCAGGGCTGGGCTCCAGTTCCCGGTCGGCAGAATCCACCGCCTCCTGCGCAAGGGAAACTACGCAGAGCGCGTCGGCGCCGGGGCGCCCGTCTACCTCGCCGCCGTCATGGAGTACCTCGCGGCTGAGGTGCTCGAGCTGGCCGGAAACGCGGCCCGCGACAACAAGAAGACGCGCATCATCCCGCGCCACCTGCAGCTTGCCATCCGCAACGACGAGGAGCTCAACAAGCTCCTGTCGGGCGTCACCATCGCACAGGGTGGTGTCCTGCCCAACATCCAGGCCGTCCTGCTGCCAAAGAAGACCGAGAAGAAGGCCTAAAGGAGGCCAGGCAATCGCAGCCGCCGCGTGCTCCCCTGCACGCAACGCGCTTTGCCGGCTCGGCCCACAACAATCGGCCCTTTTCAGGGCCACCACACAAACCTACGTCCAAAGCAAAATTTCAGTCGTCCTCGCCGCACCTTGTTTTGTTTTAACTTTGCACCGTCACAGCACAGCCGCCGCCGGCGCACGTCCGCCATCTTGTCGTCCACACAGCCCGTGTGGCCCAAAACACACACACACACACACACACATTTTGCACGGTCGCAGTCGCCTTCCAAACCGACAACGGCAGCAATAATGACCATTGTTAAAGGGAGGCGTGTCGACACACCGCCCTCCACTCCCGCGCGCAACGGCCGTCGACACGAACGAAACAGCTGATCCGGCCGCCTATGCCCACACGCCTTGCCTCGGAAACCCCAACGCCGCCGCCGCAAACAAACACACAGAGCCAAACCACGCAAGCAAATAATCACCGCCTCTCGCACAACAACACACAGCCCGCCATCTCCGTCGCGATCGATACAAAGACACACAATAACAAACACACAAACGAAGCAGCTCCACACACAGCCAGCCACATGACACGTTTCCTTTCCTTCTCCCCTCCCAGTCACATCACGTCGCTCAAACGGAAAGAAAGAAAGAAACAAACAAACAACACAGCGCACACACGCAGCAACAACAACACAGACTCTTTCGCACTTTTCAACTTCCGAACAGTGTGGTGGCCCTGAAAAGGGCCGTTTTCTAGTCTCTCCCACCCACAAGCACGGCCGCGGGAAGGCCAGCGCCCGCTGCGACGCAGCCTAACCGCCGAAACCGTACAGGGTGCGCCCCTGCCTCTTCAGGGCGTACACCACGTCCATGGCCGTCACAGTCTTGCGCTTGGCGTGCTCAGTGTACGTCACCGCGTCGCGGATCACGTTCTCCAGGAACACCTTCAGCACCCCGCGGGTCTCCTCGTAGATCAGACCAGAGATGCGCTTCACGCCGCCCCTGCGAGCCAGGCGGCGGATGGCGGGCTTCGTGATGCCCTGGATGTTGTCGCGCAACACCTTGCGGTGCCGCTTGGCGCCAC
Source organism: Schistocerca americana (assembly GCF_021461395.2). Lineage (NCBI taxonomy): Eukaryota > Metazoa > Arthropoda > Insecta > Orthoptera > Acrididae > Schistocerca > Schistocerca americana. Next base: position 451,881 of record NW_025725351.1, on the reverse strand, counting down.
CCTTGCCGAGCCCCTTTCCTCCCTTGCCGCGGCCTGTCATCCTTCCTTCCTCGGGCAAAGCAAAACGTGCACAAACAGCAGCTGCAGCGGCTGGCGAGTCGGCTACGGTCTGCGCCCAGCGCGCCCGCCGCCCCCCTATATAGACTCTGGCCCGCCCTCCCCCCACCACGCGCAACCGAGGGCATATAAGCGCAGCACGGAGGCGCGCGGGCCCGTTGTCAAGGCAGCACCGGACGCCGCGCCGCACCTAACCCCCACGCACGCCGCTCCGCTACCGCTACCGCTACCGCTACCGCCATGGCCCGCACAAAGCAAACGGCCCGCAAGTCCACCGGCGGAAAGGCGCCGCGCAAACAGCTCGCCACCAAGGCGGCGAGGAAGAGCGCGCCCGCCACCGGAGGCGTCAAGAAGCCCCACCGCTACAGGCCGGGCACCGTCGCCCTGCGAGAAATCAGGCGCTACCAGAAGAGCACAGAGCTGCTCATCCGCAAGCTGCCATTCCAGCGCCTAGTGCGCGAGATCGCCCAGGACTTCAAGACCGACCTGCGCTTCCAGAGCTCCGCAGTCATGGCCCTGCAGGAGGCCAGCGAGGCCTACCTCGTCGGCCTCTTCGAAGACACCAACCTGTGCGCAATCCACGCCAAGCGCGTCACCATCATGCCCAAGGACATCCAGCTCGCGCGCCGCATCCGCGGCGAGCGCGCCTAAACCGCGCCGCGGCACCGCACCGCACCGCACCGCACAAACAAAAACGGCCCTTTTCAGGGCCACTAACATCTCTCCGTCGCGAGCAAACTTTGTCGGTCGCCTGCCTCTCGCCCCGCAACCCAAAAACAAAAAAAAACCACCACTTCCCGTCCGTCCGCCACACCCGCTCACTCTGCCTGCCTGCTAGCAGCGCGCAACAATCACACATCATCCCTCCCCGGCGCTCAAAGCGCACAATACCCAACGGCCGACGTCACACCGCACGGGTGGCTGGCCGGCCGCCGCTTTCGTTTCGAAAACAAAAAAAACCCGCACTCCACTCCGACGGCCAACGGCCAGGCAGGCGCGCGCGCTCGCTCGCTCTACGCGCCACCGAAATCCCCGCCGACTCCTTCCACATCTCAACGTGCCCCCCGTTGCAAAACATAACACACACACACACACACACACAAAGGAACAAAACAAAACAAAGACCAGACACGACTCGACAAGACAGACATCCGAGACGAACGAACGCAGGCAAGCCAACCAACGTATTCAAACAAAACAACGTGACAGAAAAACCAACCGTCGGCCGCCGCCACAAACACGGCGACAATCAACCACGACAACAACAACAACAACACCGCTTACCGCTACCGCCGCCCACACCCGCCACCGACCCCCGCAATCCAACCACCACGGCACGCAAACAGCATCCCCACGGGCATACAGAAACGCCAGACAGACACCCACACCAAACGCAACACGACAATCAAAACCTTCCCCGACGTGCTTTGATGGCCCTGAGAAGGGCCGTTTTGGGCCGCGCGTCTCTTGCGCGCCACTAGACGACGACGGGGGGTGGGGACGACGGAGTCAAGCGCCAAACCCTTCCTTTCTCCCATCTCTTTCTCCTCTACTCTACTTCTTCTTCTTGGGCGAAGCCTTCGCCTTAGACGGCGTCGTCGCCTTCTTCGGGCGCGGCGCCTTCGGCTTCTTCGTCGGAACCTTGGCGGCCTTCTTCGCCTTCGACGGCGACTTGGCCTTGGCCGGCTTGGCCGCAGCCGCCTTCTTCGCACCCGCGGGCGCGGCCGACGCCGCAGACGCCTTCTTGGCGGCGCCCGCCTTCCGACCGGTCGCCGCCTTCACGCCACCAGCCTTCTTTGCGCCGGCCGCACGGGCGCCCTTCTTCTCCTTGCTGGCCGGAGCGGCGCGCTTCTTCTTGGCACCGCCAGCACGAGCCTTGCCGCCCTCGGCCGCCCCCCCGCCGCCGGCGCCGGCAAGCTTGAACGAGCCGGACGCGCCCTTCCCCTTCGTCTGCACCAGCTCGCCCGCCACGACGGCCGACTTGAGGTACTTCTTGATAAACGGCGCCAGCTTCTCCGCGTCCAGCTTGTAGTGCGCGGCTATGTACTTCTTGATCGCCTGCAGCGACGACCCGCCGCGCTCCTTCAGACTCTTGATGGCGGCCGTCACCATCTCAGAGGTGCGCGGGTGCGCAGGCTTGGCGCGCGGCTTCTTCGCAGACGACGCAGACTTGGCCTTCTTCGTAGTGCCGGTGGCGGCGGGTGCCGCAGCAGTCTCGTTCGTAGCCGCCTGATCTGCCATTTCGACGACGCGCGTAACACACAGCGAGAGCGAGCGGGACGGCAGGCAGGCACGCAAGCACAGCACAGCAGCAGAGCAGAGAATCACAAGGCCCAGCCAGTGTCGCGGGCGGGCGCGGACGGCCGAGAGAGCGGCCGCCACTCTGCGCGCCGCCGCGCCGCGCCTCCCGCGCTTGCTACCGCCCAACGTCCGACAGCCTGTGCGGAGCAGCCCCAAACCTGCGCCACAACCGCCCGCGCCTTTCAAACCACCGAGGATGGGGCTACACACAGCCACACCACAGTCGCCAACCAGTCGCCACGGCAGCGCCGCAAACCACGGCCAAACTGCAGCTACCGCGCGCTACAGCCTGGGTCGGCCCGCCGAGAATCGCCGCCCCCGCCCAAATGCCGCCCCCACAGCCCCAGCCGACGACCCGCCACAATGGCCAAACCTTCGGCAAAACTCCCACACCGTCGCCGCGGCAGCCCGGCCAGCGCGGCCGGCGCCACAGCCACACAAGCCGAGGCGTGCGGCGATGACGGCCGTGCAAACGCGCCTCCGCCGCCCCATCGCCTTCCGTCGCCCTCCCGCCGTTTCCCGATCGGCCCGCAGCCGTCGGGCCACATCGCGCGCCGTCCTCCTCCTCTCGCCCGCCAACATTCACAGCCGTTTCTCAACAATTGCCCGCCGCAAACGGACGCCGCCTGCGCAACAGGCGCCGCCGCCCCTCGCCGCTTCCGACCCAACCCCTCGACCGAGGCAAACCGCAATCCGAATCTACAGACCAACCCAATCTGCCGTCAAGCACACACGACAGCCGACCTTACACGTTACGCGTTACACATTACGTTTACACGTCTACGTTAGGTTAGGTTAGGTTAGGTGGACGTGGGTTAGGTTAAGGGGACTTGGGTTAGGTTAAGCGTCAAACTTAGGTTAAGCATTCAAACACGTCAGGCGTCAGAGGTTAGGTTAGGTTAGGTTAGGTTAGGTTAGGTTAGGTTAGGTTAGGTTAGGTTAGGTTACACGTTAGGTTAAGGGGTCAGTGCTAGGTTAAGAAGCGTCAAACGTAGGTTAAAAAAGCGTTCAAAAACGTGAGGCGTGAGCCGGACAGCTTACCTTACGTAGACGTTAGGGGCTCACAGGCTGAGCTCACCTCGCCACACCACAGGTTAGGTTCGGTTCGGTTCGCTCGGCTCAGCGTAAAGCGCCGAGGTCAGGGTTACGTTCGTTCACCTTCGGGCGCCACACTTTCGGTTGAAAGGTCGCGACGGGACGACGTCGGCAGGCACGCCGCAAACGAACAAAAACGTACAGACGACGTCGGAAACCGCCGACAGACGGGGGAGCAGCACGACCACGACCAGACACCGAGCGCGAACGAGACACACGCGAACCACCCCCACCGGCCAAAGGGCACCACACAACAACCCAGAGCACCACGTGTCGACACCAGAGCAACCCGCCGCTCACGCGACATGGCTGGCACCGAAGGGCAACCGCCCGCAACTGCGCTTTCCGCGCCGGCCCGGATGCACGTCGTGCTACAACAACACCACTACCGTACACAGCCGCTGTTCACAACATCACTATCAATGGCGCGCCCGCGGCTCGCCGCCGTCGCCGTCGCAGTCGCAGCCCCAACGCCAGCACTTTTGCACCACCATTCACACGCACCGCAACACAGCTCGCCGACACAGCCGAACAAAACAAACACCACACAACAACAGCAACAACGCCGCCGCCTCTACTTGTGCCGGCGACCCACCCCGCCGATGGCGCACCTTTCGCCAGCCGGCAATCGACACACACGCACCCACCCACCGGGGCCCAGTGCAAAAAAAAAAAAAAAAAAAAAAAAAAAAAAAAAAAAAAAAACACACAAAAACAAAAAAACCAAACAACACAAACGACACGGGAAGCGCACACCGCCACTTCGCGCGCACGCCACCAACCAGTCGTCGTCTCAAAATAACAAACACAAACAAAATAAACTAACAACTAGGGCAACACAAAACAAAAACGCCTCGCACGAACCGCCCACAAAAAGGACAAGCACACGCACAGCCTCTGCTGACGACCACGACGCAGCGGCACGCTGCTCCTGTCCCGCGCCCCGCGCCCCACTCGATTCACAACTCACGCGACACCGTCAACGACGGGCTCGCTTCCCGCAACCTACCACCTTTCCGCCACGACGCACAGCCCCAGCCCCACCCGACGACGCCCGTGGCAACGACTGCACTTTCACCACCGCCTCCCCCTTCCCCCCCAAAACACACACACACACACACAGCCAGCCAAAAACGCACTCGCGACCCACACATGCACGTGCATCGGCACACGCCAACCAGTCAACGTCGACAACCACACGCAAGGCTCGAAACGAAACCGGCGTCCTTCCACGTTGCCATCAAGCTACGCGACACAAGACACAAGGAACCAACACAACAGCCGGCCCCACTAATTCCCACTCTCACGCCGCAAAAAGCACACCGAAACCGCCAAACGCACGCACATTCCCCTTCGCACTGACACCACCGACCGGCTCGCTACCACACACCTCTCGGCAGCCGTTTCACGCCAATTCGCCACACCGCCCACACAGTCGACAAGCGCCCGCCCTGTACGGCACACGCAACGACGCAGCGCAGCAAAGGGCGCCCGCAACACATACCTCTCCGCCGCCCGACGCGCCAACCGCCACACCACACCGCCAGCCACTCGCAAATTGTGCACTGCCACCAGCCACACGTCCAACACGCCGCGCCGCCTCCGGCCACCCGCCAGGGGGCGCTCACGTCCGCGACAACAGCGCGGCCCGCCGGGCCGGGCCGAACCGAACCGAGCCGCCGCTGCTCTGCACTCGGCACGGCCACACCCTGCTGCAGACCGGGCTCGTCCCTCTGTACGCGTCTGCCTGCGCATCAACACAACACGACCTTTTTCTTTTTTTCCTCTCTACCGCCATCCCTTCTTCTCGCGTTTTACTCGTTGTTGCAGCAGCGGCGCACACCTACACATCCACAGCCCCAGCCGAGCCGGCCTCACCTCAGGGCCCGCCGCCAGCGTCTCCTCCTCGGGCACAGGTGCGGTGCTGTGGCCGCCCATCCAACCGCATTGCTGGCCGTCCAGCCACCAGGCGTTCCCACTGCCGCGAGCCACGCCGCGCACCGACCCTGCTGCAGAAAACGAAGCATAGCCAGAGACCGACCGATACACAAAGCAAGCCGTCGCCTCGCCTCTTGTCCTTCCTGCCTTCCTTCCGCCCCCGCCCTTCTCACACCACCGCCTCTCCACTTTCGCCCCCCCCCCCCCTCCTTTTTTTTTTTTTGTTTTCTTCTTTCTTTCTTTCTTTCTTTGGCCCTCTCTCCTTCCCGCCATGGCGGTTACGGCACCGCCTGCAGCGGCAGATTTTTGCGCCCACACGCCTACTCCTACCACCATTAACCTTGCCCTGCCCTGCCCATCAACGTCGCAGTCGAACCGACGCTTGCCAACACACTGCCCACGTTCCTTTCTCTTTTCGGCCTACGCCCATTACGCGCCGCCGCCACAGCACCTTCCCTTCCCACAACACACCGACGTCATCACACGCACCCAAAACAGGGGCCACGACCGTGTTCCTCGCCCACTCCCATCCCGCACGGTACGCACATTCCCAACTACTACCGCGCACCCTCCCTTTCCAATCTGTGTGTCTCTGTGTCTGTGTCCTGTCCGCGCGTGACGCCTCTCAACATCCGCCGTCCCCCGTCCCGTTTTCGCCCCCATGCCGTCGTCGCGCCGCCTCCTCCCCGTCCACCGCCGCCCCTGTCCGCCCCGCACCACACCATACACCGCTGCTTGTCCCGGCCGTTGCCACCAAAGGCGCCGACCGCAAACGCGCCACGCCGCAGCCCCCGTGCGTCTCGCGCTCGCTTGCATCTCCGTGCCGACGCTGCCTCTCTTCCCACTCGCACTCGACCTCGACAACACAGTCTTTGGCTCCGCCACTGCGTGTTCCGGTGGTACGCACGCTGCACCACGTATGTATTCATTACCAGAGCGATGGCGAGGCATGACAGCATCTCTGTCTGACCAGAGAGTTCTTTATCGCTGCTAGTCGGCGCTTGGACCGCGCCAGACGACAGTAGTTGCACGCACCGGGTCGCCAGGAACAGTTGTTATATATATTGTAGCGCGAGTCGGGAGAGGTAGTAGTCGGTCGACAGTAGTAGCGGGTGGACGGTTGTACTGAGCGGGCGTCGGCGGCGTGCTCTGCTCGTCTCGCGACTCTGGTCACGGTTCGGGACGATGTATAGTATATTGTGTTATAATCAAAAGGTGGTGTGACGCTGCATTGCGCAAATCTGATAACGTATGTTCATTGTACTTATTTTGTTCAACAACAAAAGCCCCACTATTACTTTTTTTCTAAAGTAACTTTTGTCTCTTAACGAAAAACATTCACTTTTTAAAGACTACTTCCTATGGCATTTCCCTCCAAGGAGTGCAATTAATTACCAGCCAGCACTCATTCATTGCACACAGCTGTGTAAGGGGTATCTACAATTGAGGAGCGGATATAAATGCAATTTTTTGTTTTTTTTTGTTTTTTGTTTTGTGTGTGTGTGTGTTGTAACCTCCCAGCAATATTTAAAATAATGGACAATGTTATTTACGGATGCTAATGGACATTGCGCTAATTGTAACCTCGCCCACAATGAGAGGTATTGAAAATGGCAACAAAAATGTGCAATTCGCAATCTGACTCAAATATAAAGTCTTCACACAACATTTACAAAAGTCCGTTCAGTGACAAGAAACTTCAATTAAACCGAAATATCGGTCTTTGGCCCTGTGCAAAACAATCAGAATTAAAAGTCTTACCTCCGAATAAATGGATGTCACATTTCTGCTCTGGTTGTTGCGCAGCGCTTGGAGGAACTGCATTGCAAATAATAATATTCTCTTTCTTTGTGATTTTAGTGACATTTTTCTTCAAAGAAGTGGAACGAACTCTTTAGTTCAATAAAAGATTAAATGTTTGAAAAATGCTTTTGAAATAAAAATTATTATTGGGGAACTTGTTGGAGAATAATTACAATAAATACAATTTCTCATTATCTAACGATTATATCAATTAACAGTATACCTTATTCACCATCTTGACCAGTGTTGCCGACCGCCTACATCACACAACCGCACTCGGCTGCTACTACTGACCGACCGCTCTGCATGACGACTATTAGCGTACTGCACGCGACGACTACTGACAGAGTACAGCCCTCAACTACACAGACTGACTGACTGACTGAGAACCGCTCGCAACACTCGCGCAGTCCAGCGCAAACTCTCTGGTCACAGATGCTACAATGTCTCGCCATCGCTACTATGTTACATACGTGTTTCAGTGTCTTTTTCATTGGGGTAACGATCTTTGGCTCTTTTTATTCTGAATACAGGGCCAAAGGTCAACGGCTGCTGCCCTTATACAATTTATCAGGTTTCATTATGTCTGTTGCAATGTTACATACGGTTCACTCTTTCATTAATATTATCGTTGGGTTTGTTTTGTAGGGACGTTAACATTCTGGCACATTTTTATTATCATCGGACTCTCTGCTATTTGTGCAGGGAGGTTATACCTGGGTCCATTTCCATTTACATTTTAATATTGATAGACTTTTTGTTTTCTTTTTTGTTTCTTGTTGTTTTTCCTTCTTTTTTTTTGTTGTTTTTTTTCTTTTGTTTTGTTTTTCCCGCTCTCACCACCACCGCCGCATCACGCCTTCCGTTTTCTTGGTTTCTTTTCTGTGCTTCAACATCACCGCGCCCCATTTCCACACCACAGCCATCAGCCTCCAAGACGGGCGGGCGCAGTGTGCCATTTCCGGCGCACAAGCACACCCGTACGGTACTCTCCTCGCCCCCACGCCACCAACAACACAGCGACCACGCGGCTTTCAGGCACGGCACGGCACGGCACCGGCGAAATGCGCCGCCCCCGCCCCTCCGCGCATCCGTCCGTCTCGCCACGTTCACTGACAGCCGCGTCTGCGGCTACACCACGACAACCACAACACAACACCGCTCCCCTCCCTGGCAACTCACATTGTTTTTCTCCTCCTCTTTTGCACAAACCACAACGCCGAGCACAGGCGCAAGCCACCCACACCGCGCCCCTCCCCGTCCCGTCTTTGGCCGCCGCTCCTCGTTTCCTCGTTTGCCCCCTCCCATCTCCCGAAATGCCATGCCAGCAGCGTTACGCATGCCCCTCCCCTGTCCACACAACACTACCGCCTAACGAACAGCCTTTTCCGGGCCACATGCAGGGCACGCCCACCTCCAAACGCTGCCAATTCACGGACGCACACACACACTCACTTTCTCGACACCTTTCTGTACGGAGGGTGCGTCATCTCGACCGTGACAGAGTGACGGCAACTATCGACGATCCATTTCCCCCCACTGGTAAAACATGTCCACTAACACCTACATACATCATTCAAGTACACAGACAATAGCATACACACAATGGGAGGGCACACGAACATGGACGGCACGGCACTGTCATACACTCTTCCTCAGAACCATATCAACAAACGTTACGTACATCCGGGAAAGCGAAAGCGAACGCGAAAGCGAAAGCGAAAGCAAAGGCAAAGCCCAATGCAGCCGTCAAAGGTAACGTTCACCACGGCAGACACTTGCAGCCGCGCCGCCGTTAAACGCATTTCAGTGCGGCTCCAATACGCCTCCGACACGGGAACGTTCCGTTGCTCTACGAATGCGTTTCTCCCCTTTTTCCCTTCCTCTCTCTTTTGCCCCCCCTCCTTGCACTCTTGCCTCATTCCTCACGTTCTGCCCAGACATTCGACCGATCAACGTCAACCTTTCGTTACCGTTCTCAGCGCGACGGTGTACAACAGTATGACGGGTGTGCCCAAGACTTCGGTTCAGTTGCGTGACGCCGGTCTATCGCGCCGATCGACAGTTACTCAGGGGGCGACGGATCGGACCACGTCACCGACACACAAAACACTTTCAAACAAACAAATACATACCGGATGGACACAGACAAACACGTGTACAGACATTCGCCAAACAAACGACCACCGCCGCCGCCGCCGTCGTCGTCTAGCGTGCATCTTGAATGACGACATCGGTGTGCGTGCGTCGTACGCAATCAGTCAGACACGGCTATCAAACATCAGAGTCGAATGGTACATCATCGTGCGTGTCGCCGTACACGTACAGTACAATACAACAACAATGCGTCTTAATGGCACGTTCATTTCAACGTCACTCACACACCTCCACGCTGCAGTTACGTCGCACCATTGTCAAACTCGGCGTACAGCAAAGGGAATAGTGGGCGGCAAAAAAACAAAACAAAAACCAAACAAAAACATTTCACATTTCACCCTCGCCATGTATGATGTGCAAAAAAACAAACCCGCAAACGGCCGTCGTTACGGTGACACAAAAGTCGCCGATCGCACTGTCCCCCCTCGCAGACGGGTAACACACACACACACCCCAACAACACCAATGGGTCAAAAACCACGCCAACGAGGCGTGCCACCATTCCACGCCACGGCGACCAACCTCGTGGCCGTACCCCGCGCAACACGCTTTGACGCGCCCCCCCACCCACAATCAAAATGCACACATACATCACAGCCGTCCACACACACAAACAACAACAACAATTCCGCCCTTCCCGCAAAAGGCAAGTTGGTGGCCCTGAAAAGGGCCGTTTTGCCGCTCTCGCAACGGAGGAGCCTTCTCCATCCTTCCTTCCATTCCAGAGCCACCTCCTTACTTGGAGCTCGTGTACTTGGTCACCGCCTTCGTGCCCTCGCTCACGGCGTGCTTGGCCAGCTCGCCAGGCAGCAACAGCCGCACAGCGGTCTGGATCTCGCGGGACGTGATGGTCGAGCGCTTGTTGTAGTGCGCCAGGCGAGAAGCCTCGGCCGCAATGCGCTCGAAAATGTCGTTCACGAAGCTGTTCATGATGCTCATCGCCTTCGACGAGATGCCCGTGTCAGGGTGCACCTGCTTCAGCACCTTGTAGATGTAGATGGCATAGCTCTCCTTCCTCTTGCGCTTCTTCTTCTTGTCGCCCTTCGAAATGTTCTTCTGCGCCTTGCCAGCCTTCTTGGCGGCCTTCCCGCTAGTCTTGGGCGGCATCTCGAACCAACGTACGGCAGCAGCAACACCAGTAGCAAGCGCTCCGCTCTAGTCAGCGTCTCCCCACACAGTGGCACCCGCCGCCACCACCACCACCACCACCGCAAACTTGACGGGACTTTCGTCCACTTATATGCCGAAGGATCGCCTTAGGCCTGCCTTCAGATTGAGTATTAGGTTCGAAATGGCTTTGTTATATGTCTAGGTCGATAGAAATGATAAAGTTTGACAGATTAAAAAGATCAGTAGATACGCAACTGCAGTGAAACCGTCAGTTGGGACGGTACCGGCGCTGGAGTATCAGCGTCGGATGAGCGTAAGGTGTGTCTCCAACAGCACGACTAAGAACTGTGAGGTGATCATGAGGTGAGTTTTGTAGGAAGGTAAGGGTATTTGAGGCGCGAAGGCGGATTTGATGGACAAGGGGTGGAATGTGGAGAAGACGGCGGATGTCGTAGTTGGAGACATAACGCGGAGCGTTTAATATGATCCTGAGTGATTTGCTTTGCACTATTTGGACCTGGAGTACGTGAGTGTCAGCAGCTAGTCCCCATAGTTCACATCCATATAGCAGGAGTGACAGGACACAGGACGTCCAGATAAGCAACTTGGATTGTATCGAAAGGCCGGGGCTCTTCAACAGAGGGTAGAGTTTGTGTATCATTCCGTAAGCCTTGTGGCAGGCGCCATCAACGTGGGGTTTCCACGTGAGGCGGCTGTCGAAGGTGAGACCTAGGTAGGTTACTGTCTGTGACCAAGGAATGTGTCGGCCTTCGAGTTCCACCAGGCGAGCTGGCGGAGTTCGTTTGTTTGTAAAGAGGATGGCCTGTGTCTTGTCTGCGTTAATTTTTATTTTCCATATGTTGCTCCATTGAGTGATCTGTTCTAGGTGGCGTGTAAGGTTCAGAGCGATAAACTGGAGGTTTCGGTGTGAAGTGAAGACGGCAGTATCATCAGCATAGAGGGCTAGATGGTTGGGGACACGGGAGGGGATATCATTAGTGTAAATAGCGTACAAAATCGGGGAGAGGAGAGACCCCTGGGGCACACCAGCTTCCACGGCCCGGATTGAGCTTCGGCTTCGGCCTTGCATGACATAAAATGTGCGCCCAGTTAAGAAGCGTCGAAGAATGTGAATGATGTGGAGAGGGCAACCATATTCGTCAAGCTTATATAGTAAGCCCTCGTGCCACACTCGGTCAAATGCTTTTTCAATGTCTAGTAAGACCATGCCTGTGCTTTGTCGCTCCAGTTGCGCTCTGCGGATGGTGTCGTGGAGGCGGATGAGTTGGTGGACCGTGCCATGGCCCGCCCGAAACCCAAACTGTTGGGGAATGAGGGTAGAATGAGAATCGAGGAAGGATTGAAGGTGGGAGAGGATGATGCGTTCTAGAATCTTGCCAAGGAAGTTGAGGAGGGAGATGGGACGGTAGTTCTGTGGGAAGAGTGGATCTTTGCGAGGTTTCGGGAGGGCAATGACACGGGCCAGTTTCCATACGGGAGGGAAGTAGTTGTAGGAAAGGCAGCTATTGTAAAGATTAACCAGGTACGAAAGCGCAACTGGAGAGAGGTGATGAAGAAGGGTCGGCCGGATACCGTCGGGGCCAGGGGCCTTTCGGGCTGGAATACTACTAATGTAAGTCGCCACCACCGGGAGAGTGACCGGTGGAAAGGTGGTGTCTGTACGACGGCGAAGAAGCTGACGGACCCGACGATGAACGCGGGTCTCGTGGGCGTCAGCCTCGTCGTCGTCGACTTCGTTGAGGCGAAATTGCCGCTCAAGGCTGTGTGCGAGGGCCTCCGCCTTGTCCTGAGGCGAGTAAACCAGGCCTTGGGGACCATGGAGGGGCTGAGAAGGAGGGGGAGTGGTTGTAGTCTCCTTGACTATGCGCCACAGTCGGTCAGGACGGTCTGCGGCCTCTCGAAGGCGTTGGTTCCATGCCTGATCATGGACCTCTTGTAAGCGTACCCGAAGCTCTTGAGCCAGTGACTTCCAAATTTGCTTGTCGATTGGGTCGCGGAGGCGTTGCCACCGGCGACGAAATCGACGTTTGGTACGAATTAGTTCCTGGACGTCCGGCGGAAGGTCCAGGCGACGAGGAGGCTGGAGGACTCGTCGGGAAGAGGTGCGGTAGCATTCGGTGAGGATTTTTGCAAAACGGTCCGCCGACGGATCGATGTGGCTGCGGCGGGTAATGGGCGGAAGCTCATGGACATGAAGGTCAACAAGTTGTTGGTAGCGCTCCCAGTCTGTGTTGATAACGTAAGCCGGACGGAGCTGGTCTTGTGGGCGAGCGTCTAGGAATTCGAGGGTCACCGGATTGTGGTCGGAATCAAGTTCCGAAATCACAGAGATCCGGTGGACCCACGGAATGTCCCGCGCCAGGAAAATGTCGAGGATGTCAGGACGGTAAAGACCGGTTTTGTGATAGTGTGTGGGAGAGTCTGGTGCAATAACACGGATAGCGGCGTTCAGTTCTAGGTACTGGAATAGCCGACGTCCATTTGCATTTGTGGAACGGCATCCCCACGTCCCGTGCTTGGAATTGAAGTCCCCTCCCACGAGGACCTTGGGGCCCAGGTGGAAGAGGATATCCAAGTCGGCCGGGAGTATAGCTCGAGCGGGGGAGTTGTAAGCTGCGGCAAGAGTCAATGACTGTCCATATAGCTGTATATCTATAGCTGTGGCCTCCAGGTGTTGTAGTTGCGGTATCTGTCGAAGTCTGTGCGTATGGCACTGTTTGACTAGGACAAGAGTACCTCCATGTGGCCGATCCGCGCGGTCGGATCGGTATGCGTAATAATTAGGAACGGAAAACTGTTGATGTGGTTTTAAGTGCGTTTCGCAAATAAGGGCAATGTCGATCCCCCTGTCATCGAGAAAGCCCTCAAGAGAATGGCGTTGGCGGAGAACACCATCGGCGTTCCAACTGAATATACGAAATGGGCGGTGTAGATTACGGTCCATCTGAGAAGTAAGAGATGAAGGCAGACAGAATTATCATTAATTTACTGAACGGATCAGAAGCTGAGTTGAGTTGTTGAATAGTTGAACGGAATGTAGAAATGATTTTGCGGATGTTGAACTGCTGCAGTAAGGCAGCAAGATCTGCAAGATGGTTTGAAAATGGGAAGGAGAAGGTAGGGGGCGGGGGTGTAGAAGGCTCTGGGGATGGGTTTGTTTTTCCCCAAGCAGAGTGGGAAGCTGTCTCTGGGCGTGAAGCTGGACGACGCGGAGGCAAGGGCCCCGGGCCGGCAGCAGAGGAAGAAGGTGAGGGAGGGGCACGACGTGCTCGCAGGTTTGGAAAGTTGGTAGTATCAGCTGGTGGAGCAGCTGGCGTCGAAGGCGCCGAGGCTGCCGGAGTGGAAGAACTGCGAGAGTTCGCTAGTGCTTTTTGATATGCAGAGCATTTACGATAATTAGCTGGGTGAGCCTGACCGCAATTACAGCATTTGGGCGGTTCATTAGTCTTCTTTTGGCAGAGTCGGGTGAGATGGTCTCCGGCACACTTGACGCAACGCGGCAGACGGCCGCAGTTGCGGGAGCCGTGACCAAAACGCTGGCAATTAAAGCATTGTGTCAGGCCAGATTCATTTCGGTAGGATTCTACATCCACTTTCATGTGCAGGAGGAATTTAATTTTGTAGACGTCGTAGACGTTCGGTGTACAATGCAGTACAGCGACGAATAGAGGCCATTTGACGTCGGTCAGTTTTCCCTGTGCGTCTGGCACTTGCTGGTGCATAACAGCGACAGATTGCACAGTGAAGCCCAGCTCCTCCAGCGCTTCCTTAACGTCAGCGGGAGGGGTGGTGGGCTCAAGGTGCCTGACGACGACCTTCAAAATTTTGAAAGGGTCGAGATCATATGTGTGGTACTGAATGGCACGAGTCTTGAGATAATCGATCATGTATCGATAATCTGATGGGTGTTCAAACTCGTAACGGATATTACCTCTTTTATATTGGCAGGAAAAGGAACCCTTCAGGTGCCCCTTCAGTTCCCTGACGCGGTCGAGGTAGTTGACCGTGTCGTGAACTATAATAGGTGGCACCTTGGGGGCCTTGACAGGAGTAGGAGCCGGCATATTGTCTGGAATGTCTTGGTCAGCTGGTGTGACATCATCTAAACTTTCAAATCTGTTCGACGTTGGAACTGTGACCTCGTAGTCAGTCGCCATGTCGACCAGACTGGAGTCGGTCGCCGCATGGGAAGCGGAGGCGTCCTGAGGCGAAACAGGGTCCTGACGGTCGGTTGATTGCTTCTTCCTGTCAGGCGCCCTGGATTCAGCTGATTCAGAGTCGGTATGCGAAGGGGGATGCGCATGCTTACGTGAAGCATGCGAGTATGGAGCATCCCGCGCCTTCGTGGATTTCGTCGATTTTCGACGCGTTACAGGCGGTGCAGCGTCAGCGGAGCCGGGTGTAGGGGCGGCCAGGACGGCATCGTTGTCACCGTTAGGTATCCCGCCGGAGCCTGGCCCCACGCTACTCGGCCCTGGGCCGGATGAACCCAGCTCAACGCTGTCCTGCTGCATCTGATCTGTCGCCTGATTGACTTGTTCTGACGTAAACTGAATTGTAGGATCCGACAGCCGACGGTGGACTGATCGAGAGATAGGCAGACAAGACTCTGAAGAATACGACAGCAATTCAGCGCATGACATGATATTCTTGCCAGACGAGGGAAACAAACCTCGAGAACCGGCTGAAGAACTGGCCATCGTGGCCTTTGACTCCGCCGCGAACGACGAAATCAACGCGCGCGACGACCAACACCAACGCAGAAAATAACCGCTCCGACTGAAAGACGACGCGGCAAAACGTAGAAAAAGAACGTTCGACTAACGCCGAATACACAGAATCGCGCGGAAAACACACTAAACTATCGCGACGGCAGCAACACCAGTAGCAAGCGCTCCGCTCTAGTCAGCGTCTCCCCACACAGTGGCACCCGCCGCCAGCCGCCGCCGCACCTTTACCAGCTCGCCCTGTTGCGGCCGCCGACCAATGGGGCGCGCGCGCAACCGGCCGCCGCACCCGAGCCCATAAAGCACCCCCACCCCGGCTGCGCCGGCACGCACTCCGCTGCTCGACTCGCTGCCGCTCGCACCGGTCGTTTTCGTTTCCGTTTCGTGTGCACCGTCGCTAGCCCATCGCCATGTCCGGACGCGGAAAGGGAGGCAAAGTCAAGGGCAAGTCAAAGTCCCGCTCAAGCAGGGCTGGGCTCCAGTTCCCGGTCGGCAGAATCCACCGCCTCCTGCGCAAGGGAAACTACGCAGAGCGCGTCGGCGCCGGGGCGCCCGTCTACCTCGCCGCCGTCATGGAGTACCTCGCGGCTGAGGTGCTCGAGCTGGCCGGAAACGCGGCCCGCGACAACAAGAAGACGCGCATCATCCCGCGCCACCTGCAGCTTGCCATCCGCAACGACGAGGAGCTCAACAAGCTCCTGTCGGGCGTCACCATCGCACAGGGTGGTGTCCTGCCCAACATCCAGGCCGTCCTGCTGCCAAAGAAGACCGAGAAGAAGGCCTAAAGGAGGCCAGGCAATCGCAGCCGCCGCGTGCTCCCCTGCACGCAACGCGCTTTGCCGGCTCGGCCCACAACAATCGGCCCTTTTCAGGGCCACCACACAAACCTACGTCCAAAGCAAAATTTCAGTCGTCCTCGCCGCACCTTGTTTTGTTTTAACTTTGCACCGTCACAGCACAGCCGCCGCCGGCGCACGTCCGCCATCTTGTCGTCCACACAGCCCGTGTGGCCCAAAACACACACACACACACACACACATTTTGCACGGTCGCAGTCGCCTTCCAAACCGACAACGGCAGCAATAATGACCATTGTTAAAGGGAGGCGTGTCGACACACCGCCCTCCACTCCCGCGCGCAACGGCCGTCGACACGAACGAAACAGCTGATCCGGCCGCCTATGCCCACACGCCTTGCCTCGGAAACCCCAACGCCGCCGCCGCAAACAAACACACAGAGCCAAACCACGCAAGCAAATAATCACCGCCTCTCGCACAACAACACACAGCCCGCCATCTCCGTCGCGATCGATACAAAGACACACAATAACAAACACACAAACGAAGCAGCTCCACACACAGCCAGCCACATGACACGTTTCCTTTCCTTCTCCCCTCCCAGTCACATCACGTCGCTCAAACGGAAAGAAAGAAAGAAACAAACAAACAACACAGCGCACACACGCAGCAACAACAACACAGACTCTTTCGCACTTTTCAACTTCCGAACAGTGTGGTGGCCCTGAAAAGGGCCGTTTTCTAGTCTCTCCCACCCACAAGCACGGCCGCGGGAAGGCCAGCGCCCGCTGCGACGCAGCCTAACCGCCGAAACCGTACAGGGTGCGCCCCTGCCTCTTCAGGGCGTACACCACGTCCATGGCCGTCACAGTCTTGCGCTTGGCGTGCTCAGTGTACGTCACCGCGTCGCGGATCACGTTCTCCAGGAACACCTTCAGCACCCCGCGGGTCTCCTCGTAGATCAGACCAGAGATGCGCTTCACGCCGCCCCTGCGAGCCAGGCGGCGGATGGCGGGCTTCGTGATGCCCTGGATGTTGTCGCGCAACACCTTGCGGTGCCGCTTGGCGCCACCCTTGCCGAGCCCCTTTCCTCCCTTGCCGCGGCCTGTCATCCTTCCTTCCTCGGGCAAAGCAAAACGTGCACAAACAGCAGCTGCAGCGGCTGGCGAGTCGGCTACGGTCTGCGCCCAGCGCGCCCGCCGCCCCCCTATATAGACTCTGGCCCGCCCTCCCCCCACCACGCATTCGAGTCTGGGATGCCGGCCGAGCCGGACGCACGCGCCGAGCGCTCCGCGCCTTAGCATCCTAAGATGTCAGACAGTGTTAGAGCGGACGGGGCCGCGTCCCTGCACGCTACCGGAGGTGAGTCGAGCACATCAGATGTACGCCCGCGTTTTCCTGATAGTGCTCCCCCTCAACTGGACGACGCATCCGGCGCCGTCGCACGCGTGTGTAGTAGTGTCTCACTCGACGCGCTCGCGAACGCGACAGATTTTGCCGGTGACTCGATAGTACCCACCGTGCCCTTGGCACAGTCTTTGGAGACGGCAGCAGCCGTCGGCACGTCGCAGCGCCCTGAAGATGCGCTGCAGACGCTAATAAACCTGCTGCCGACACCTACAACCTCCGCCGACAGCTCCACGCCGTCAGCGGAGCCAATGGAGCAGGAAACATCTTATAAAGGTAATAGTGCGTCAAAAACAAGGAAACGCGCCAACACAGGAGATAATGAGGATCACTCCTTCCTCAAAAAGAAGAGTGTTGACCAACCACGGCAGTCAACACACCGTGCTCGGCGTAACGGCCGCTCACGTAATAGTACCGACGAGGACGGTTTTGTGCAGCCGAAGAAGACAGCCAGAGCCGTTCCGTCGTCGGAAACGCTGGCAGCAAACACCAGCAATATGTTTGACGCGCTCTCTGATAGTGAGGAGGAAGAGGAGCATGACAACACAGCTCCACGCGGCCGTCTTCCCCCGCCACTTGTGATCGCGTATGAAAAAGACTTCCGGAGCCTACAGATCATGCTAAATGCTCTGCTGGGGAAAAACAATTATCGAGTGCGTACAGCGGGTGACACGGTGTACAAAGTGCGCGTGAATAACTGTGACCTGTACAATAAACTCTTACACGCCGCAAGAGCACAAGGCATAGAGTACTATACGTATTCCACTTCACGCAAACGACCTCTGAAGGTCGTGTTTAAAGGAGTACCGTTAAAGTACTCCAATGAACATGTAAAGGAGGACTTAGAAGACCTAGGCTTTATAGTTCAATCTGTAACAAAAATGAGGGACCCAAGAACCAACAGGCGCGGCCCTCTAAGACTCGTGTGTGCGGACAGCACGGACAAAAACAGAGAGCTGTTCAAATTGAAATTTATAGGCCCGTGTGAAGTAACACCAGAAAACTTACGCCAAACAGGTGGCTACGCCCAGTGCTACCGCTGTCTCGAATTAGGACATGTAGACAAGCACTGCGGAATGCAACCGTTCTGTGTGCGTTGTGCCGCTCCTCATGCTGCGATCGAGTGCGACGTGAAGGGGGAGCCGTATAAAGACTTCAAGCCGAAGTGTAAACTCTGTAACGGCGAGCACGTGGCATCTTATCGAGGATGTCCACGGCACAAAGCCTTCGCAGCGCGCCTCCGGAAAGCGGAGACGCCGAAGAAAGGCACAGTTTTGGCGGGAAACTCCAGACACCGCGGAGCCGAGGGGGAAGGACGAACAAAAGGTGGTCGCCGTCGTCGAGGTCGCCGGCGCGGGGTAAGGACCTCCAAACACCGCCCAGGTGACACTTCACACCGTCCCCAGGCCGAGCAGACTTCAGCCCAACCGAAGACGGCCAGCGCACAAAATGGCAGGCAAGTCCCGCCCAGCGCGGCCATCGTCGCGGACGGAGCAATCCCCGAGCGGCGCAAGACGCAGGTAACACCGTCCACCTCTCCCACCACCGAGCGCCCGCGCGCCAATCAGAGCGCGCGCCGCTGGGAGAACACCACGCCAGCGGCACAAAATGGCGGCCCAGAGGCACCGCCACTGAACGATGTGGCCATCTTCCCCGGCCTGCGCGGGCGCCGACAGCATGGCGGACCCCAGGCAGCCACGCGCCATCTTGTCGGCAGCAGCAATGGCGGCGAGCCCGCCGCTGGCCAGGCAGCCACGCGCCATCTTGTCGGCAACGGCAATGGCGGTGAGACCGCCGCTCGCCAGGCAGCACTCGACAACACACCACAAGCCGACCGCCACGACGCCGTCGGCAGCATGAGCGCCAGCTATGAGCGCATGATGATGGCAATGGAGCAGCGAATGTTCGCGATGATGGAAAAATTCATTTCCCTCGTCGTGAACGTCATCAGCGAACTTCCTGCCAAGATTGCGGCCGCTATGCAGCAGGCAACAAATATCAACAACCCCACGACCCAGCATGGCAGCGCCACGAGAAATTAAAATATGCCTCTGGAATGCCCGCGGCCTACGAGAGCAGGCCGCAGAATTTCGCGAGTTAATTCGCACGGAAAATGTGGATTTATGTCTCGTGACGGAGACGTTCCTGAAACCCGGAGTCCGCGTCGGGATACCGAATTATGTGTGTCACCGCGACGACAGGCCAACCCACGGAGGGGGAACGGCAATATACGTACGTCGGACGCTAAGCCACTATAAGATTCACCTGCCGCCGCTGCAGACAGCCGAGGCGACCGCGGTCGCAGTAAACACGGCGCATGGAAAAATCACGGTCGGTGTCGTGTACAAGTCACCGAGTCGGCGCCTGCAACGAGAAGACATGGACAAATTGTTGTCACTTCCAGGACAACTTCTACTGGGAGGCGACTACAATTCCAAAAATCAAGTCTGGAATTCCAGACTTACGAACACGAGTGGGCGGCAGCTGCAACGCATCGTAGAGCGCCATAACGCCGTAGTTGTCGCCCCTCACGAACCGACCATCTTTCCTCCTAGAGGGTTGCCTGACGTGATCGACATACTGATAAACAAAGGCGTCAGACAGAACCTGACAGCGAGCACAAGGCCGCCGATCAACTCCGATCATGTCCCAGTCATGTTCGAAGTTGAGGCGGAACTTGCGCCAATTCCAAGAAGAGGGCTCGACTTACGCGGAATCAACTGGGACCAATACCGCGAAGCCATGGTGGCAGCATTGGAACAACTCCCGGAACCGGCCGCGAACGGCGTAAACGCGGCTCTACAACACTACACAAACTGCATGGTGGAAGCAGCAACCAACGCCACGCCGCCCAGACCAGCAGCCGACCACCGAAGCTGCAAACCACAGCGTCTGCCACGAGACCTGGAGAACTTAATCTCCGAGAAAAACCGGGTTGCCAGAGAATGGCAACGCACCCGAAATCCGGCCATCAAACCGACACTCAACCGGTTGCGCCGGGAAATCAAGGTCGCAGCAGAAAAACACAGGCACCAGGAGTGGGCGACCAAGATCTCCCAGCTCAACACGGAAGATGGTTCGGCGTGGAGAACGGTTAAGAGCTTCATCCGTCGCACGATGAAAGTTCCTCCACTCCAGGTCGGAGCAGATTTTGTCAGCGAGCCGAATGCAAAGGCCAACTGCCTGGCCGATGCGTTCGCCGCTAATTTCACACCGATGGAGGACCCAGTCGACGCAGCGCACATTCGACTCGTCAGGGATCGTCTTCCCCGCTACCTTGCGGCGAGGGACCCAGACGACCACATCACGCCGATAGCCGTCGACGAGGTGAAACTGCTGCTGCGTCACCTTCAAGGTCGCAAAGCCGCGGGTCCAGACATGGTGACAAATTCGCTCCTCAGGCAACTCCCAGAAGAAGCAGTGGCCAAACTTACAGAACTCTTCAATGAAGTGCTTCGTACAGAAGAGTTTCCGCAAATCTGGAAGCACGCAGAAATAGTGGCCCTACCAAAACCAGGGAAGGACGCGCGGATGGCAAAAAACTACCGTCCGATTAGCTTGCTGCCGGCGCTATCCAAACTTTTTGAGCGGCTATACATGACGCGCCTCCTGCGTCATATCACCGACGAACAAATTCTGCCTGATGAGCAATTTGGGTTCCGGC
Organism: Schistocerca americana; assembly: GCF_021461395.2. NCBI lineage: Eukaryota > Metazoa > Arthropoda > Insecta > Orthoptera > Acrididae > Schistocerca > Schistocerca americana. The sequence continues at coordinate 430,804 of NW_025725351.1, read as the reverse complement.
GAGGACACTCTGCCACACACCAAGTCCTACGGCTGACTGAGGAAGCGTTCGGAGCAGTTGACCGACGCGAGTATTTCGGTGCTCTTATGCTCGACGTGTCACGCGCCTTTGACTCGGTGTGGCACGAAGGCCTCCTGTACAAGTTGCTTGTACTGGGGGTACCCGTGTCACACGTGAGTCTCCTGCAGACTTACCTGCGGGACAGGACGTTCCACGTTCGGGCAGACAGTGGAATCTCCACGGAGCGCCGGGTACTCGCGGGTGTACCGCAAGGCTCGGTCATCGGCCCGACGCTTTACTCGGTCTACACAGCGGACCTCCCACGTACAGGTGCAGTGAACAACGCCCTGTACGCGGACGACACCGCCGTCTACGGCCGCAGCAGATGCCCCCGAGCTCTACAACGGCGTCTGCAAGCGGCAACCGCGGCGCTAGAAGAATGGGCCACGAAATGGCGTCTGGCTTATAATCCCGAGAAAAGCCAGGCGATCATCATCGCGCTCAGGCATGTTCCGGCAGACCTCGAGCAGCTGACAGTCCGCGGAAGACCCGTACCGTGGAACAACAGTGCCAAGTATCTTGGCGTCACGCTAGACAAGCGTCTAACGTGGCGCCAACACATCGAAGAAGTGAGGAGGAAGGCTCTGGGTAGACTGCGCATGTTGTACCCGGTCATCAACCCCACATCATCGCTACCAGCAGACTTAGGTCTCACCTTGTACAAAGCCACCATCAGCCCACTGTTTGATTATGCAGCGGTGGTGTGGGGCAACGCAGCCGAGACCAACATCCGCCGTCTACAAATGGTCCAAAACAGGGCCCTCAGAACGGTGCTGCATCTCCCGTGGGACTTCAACACCGCGGAACTACACCACGTCGCAGGAGTTCCCTTACTCAGACAGCGGTTCCAACTCGCTGCCCAAGACTTCTACGAGAAGGTCGAAGTATCGCGTAACCCTAAGGTACGCGATCTCGGCCATCGACCACACTGGCGCGCCACGCTGCGCTGGCCAGATCTCCTTCGCCTGCAACAATAGTGCCGCGAAGTGAAGACTTTCCTCATGTGATGTTCCAGTGCAGAACAAGACTAAAACCTCACAAAGACTTATACTAACATGGTGCACCCTATTTATGGAAGAAAGAGCGTCAAGTACGCTGAAAACTTCCTCACAAGTGTTAACGCAGAAATGCGTCACACACACACTTATGCACACGCATTCCCCCCACCACGCGCAACCGAGGGCATATAAGCGCAGCACGGAGGCGCGCGGGCCCGTTGTCAAGGCAGCACCGGACGCCGCGCCGCACCTAACCTCCACGCACGCCGCTCCGCTACCGCTACCGCTACCGCTACCGCCATGGCCCGCACAAAGCAAACGGCCCGCAAGTCCACCGGCGGAAAGGCGCCGCGCAAACAGCTCGCCACCAAGGCGGCGAGGAAGAGCGCGCCCGCCACCGGAGGCGTCAAGAAGCCCCACCGCTACAGGCCGGGCACCGTCGCCCTGCGAGAAATCAGGCGCTACCAGAAGAGCACAGAGCTGCTCATCCGCAAGCTGCCATTCCAGCGCCTAGTGCGCGAGATCGCCCAGGACTTCAAGACCGACCTGCGCTTCCAGAGCTCCGCAGTCATGGCCCTGCAGGAGGCCAGCGAGGCCTACCTCGTCGGCCTCTTCGAAGACACCAACCTGTGCGCAATCCACGCCAAGCGCGTCACCATCATGCCCAAGGACATCCAGCTCGCGCGCCGCATCCGCGGCGAGCGCGCCTAAACCGCGCCGCGGCACCGCACCGCACCGCACCGCACAAACAAAAACGGCCCTTTTCAGGGCCACTAACATCTCTCCGTCGCGAGCAAACTTTGTCGGTCGCCTGCCTCTCGCCCCGCAACCCAAAAACAAAAAAAAACCACCACTTCCCGTCCGTCCGCCACACCCGCTCACTCTGCCTGCCTGCTAGCAGCGCGCAACAATCACACATCATCCCTCCCCGGCGCTCAAAGCGCACAATACCCAACGGCCGACGTCACACCGCACGGGTGGCTGGCCGGCCGCCGCTTTCGTTTCGAAAACAAAAAAAACCCGCACTCCACTCCGACGGCCAACGGCCAGGCAGGCGCGCGCGCTCGCTCGCTCTACGCGCCACCGAAATCCCCGCCGACTCCTTCCACATCTCAACGTGCCCCCCGTTGCAAAACATAACACACACACACACACACACACAAAGGAACAAAACAAAACAAAGACCAGACACGACTCGACAAGACAGACATCCGAGACGAACGAACGCAGGCAAGCCAACCAACGTATTCAAACAAAACAACGTGACAGAAAAACCAACCGTCGGCCGCCGCCACAAACACGGCGACAATCAACCACGACAACAACAACAACAACACCGCTTACCGCTACCGCCGCCCACACCCGCCACCGACCCCCGCAATCCAACCACCACGGCACGCAAACAGCATCCCCACGGGCATACAGAAACGCCAGACAGACACCCACACCAAACGCAACACGACAATCAAAACCTTCCCCGACGTGCTTTGATGGCCCTGAGAAGGGCCGTTTTGGGCCGCGCGTCTCTTGCGCGCCACTAGACGACGACGGGGGGTGGGGACGACGGAGTCAAGCGCCAAACCCTTCCTTTCTCCCATCTCTTTCTCCTCTACTCTACTTCTTCTTCTTGGGCGAAGCCTTCGCCTTAGACGGCGTCGTCGCCTTCTTCGGGCGCGGCGCCTTCGGCTTCTTCGTCGGAACCTTGGCGGCCTTCTTCGCCTTCGACGGCGACTTGGCCTTGGCCGGCTTGGCCGCAGCCGCCTTCTTCGCACCCGCGGGCGCGGCCGACGCCGCAGACGCCTTCTTGGCGGCGCCCGCCTTCCGACCGGTCGCCGCCTTCACGCCACCAGCCTTCTTTGCGCCGGCCGCACGGGCGCCCTTCTTCTCCTTGCTGGCCGGAGCGGCGCGCTTCTTCTTGGCACCGCCAGCACGAGCCTTGCCGCCCTCGGCCGCCCCCCCGCCGCCGGCGCCGGCAAGCTTGAACGAGCCGGACGCGCCCTTCCCCTTCGTCTGCACCAGCTCGCCCGCCACGACGGCCGACTTGAGGTACTTCTTGATAAACGGCGCCAGCTTCTCCGCGTCCAGCTTGTAGTGCGCGGCTATGTACTTCTTGATCGCCTGCAGCGACGACCCGCCGCGCTCCTTCAGACTCTTGATGGCGGCCGTCACCATCTCAGAGGTGCGCGGGTGCGCAGGCTTGGCGCGCGGCTTCTTCGCAGACGACGCAGACTTGGCCTTCTTCGTAGTGCCGGTGGCGGCGGGTGCCGCAGCAGTCTCGTTCGTAGCCGCCTGATCTGCCATTTCGACGACGCGCGTAACACACAGCGAGAGCGAGCGGGACGGCAGGCAGGCACGCAAGCACAGCACAGCAGCAGAGCAGAGAATCACAAGGCCCAGCCAGTGTCGCGGGCGGGCGCGGACGGCCGAGAGAGCGGCCGCCACTCTGCGCGCCGCCGCGCCGCGCCTCCCGCGCTTGCTACCGCCCAACGTCCGACAGCCTGTGCGGAGCAGCCCCAAACCTGCGCCACAACCGCCCGCGCCTTTCAAACCACCGAGGATGGGGCTACACACAGCCACACCACAGTCGCCAACCAGTCGCCACGGCAGCGCCGCAAACCACGGCCAAACTGCAGCTACCGCGCGCTACAGCCTGGGTCGGCCCGCCGAGAATCGCCGCCCCCGCCCAAATGCCGCCCCCACAGCCCCAGCCGACGACCCGCCACAATGGCCAAACCTTCGGCAAAACTCCCACACCGTCGCCGCGGCAGCCCGGCCAGCGCGGCCGGCGCCACAGCCACACAAGCCGAGGCGTGCGGCGATGACGGCCGTGCAAACGCGCCTCCGCCGCCCCATCGCCTTCCGTCGCCCTCCCGCCGTTTCCCGATCGGCCCGCAGCCGTCGGGCCACATCGCGCGCCGTCCTCCTCCTCTCGCCCGCCAACATTCACAGCCGTTTCTCAACAATTGCCCGCCGCAAACGGACGCCGCCTGCGCAACAGGCGCCGCCGCCCCTCGCCGCTTCCGACCCAACCCCTCGACCGAGGCAAACCGCAATCCGAATCTACAGACCAACCCAATCTGCCGTCAAGCACACACGACAGCCGACCTTACACGTTACGCGTTACACATTACGTTTACACGTCTACGTTAGGTTAGGTTAGGTTAGGTGGACGTGGGTTAGGTTAAGGGGACTTGGGTTAGGTTAAGCGTCAAACTTAGGTTAAGCATTCAAACACGTCAGGCGTCAGAGGTTAGGTTAGGTTAGGTTAGGTTAGGTTAGGTTAGGTTAGGTTAGGTTACACGTTAGGTTAAGGGGTCAGTGCTAGGTTAAGAAGCGTCAAACGTAGGTTAAAAAAGCGTTCAAAAACGTGAGGCGTGAGCCGGACAGCTTACCTTACGTAGACGTTAGGGGCTCACAGGCTGAGCTCACCTCGCCACACCACAGGTTAGGTTCGGTTCGGTTCGCTCGGCTCAGCGTAAAGCGCCGAGGTCAGGGTTACGTTCGTTCACCTTCGGGCGCCACACTTTCGGTTGAAAGGTCGCGACGGGACGACGTCGGCAGGCACGCCGCAAACGAACAAAAACGTACAGACGACGTCGGAAACCGCCGACAGACGGGGGAGCAGCACGACCACGACCAGACACCGAGCGCGAACGAGACACACGCGAACCACCCCCACCGGCCAAAGGGCACCACACAACAACCCAGAGCACCACGTGTCGACACCAGAGCAACCTGCCGCTCACGCGACATGGCTGGCACCGAAGGGCAACCGCCCGCAACTGCGCTTTCCGCGCCGGCCCGGATGCACGTCGTGCTACAACAACACCACTACCGTACACAGCCGCTGTTCACAACATCACTATCAATGGCGCGCCCGCGGCTCGCCGCCGTCGCCGTCGCAGTCGCAGCCCCAACGCCAGCACTTTTGCACCACCATTCACACGCACCGCAACACAGCTCGCCGACACAGCCGAACAAAACAAACACCACACAACAACAGCAACAACGCCGCCGCCTCTACTTGTGCCGGCGACCCACCCCGCCGATGGCGCACCTTTCGCCAGCCGGCAATCGACACACACGCACCCACCCACCGGGGCCCAGTGCAAAAAAAAAAAAAAAAAAAAAAAAAAAAAAAAACAAAAACACACAAAAACAAAAAAACCAAACAACACAAACGACACGGGAAGCGCACACCGCCACTTCGCGCGCACGCCACCAACCAGTCGTCGTCTCAAAATAACAAACACAAACAAAATAAACTAACAACTAGGGCAACACAAAACAAAAACGCCTCGCACGAACCGCCCACAAAAAGGACAAGCACACGCACAGCCTCTGCTGACGACCACGACGCAGCGGCACGCTGCTCCTGTCCCGCGCCCCGCGCCCCACTCGATTCACAACTCACGCGACACCGTCAACGACGGGCTCGCTTCCCGCAACCTACCACCTTTCCGCCACGACGCACAGCCCCAGCCCCACCCGACGACGCCCGTGGCAACGACTGCACTTTCACCACCGCCTCCCCCTTCCCCCCCAAAACACACACACACACACACAGCCAGCCAAAAACGCACTCGCGACCCACACATGCACGTGCATCGGCACACGCCAACCAGTCAACGTCGACAACCACACGCAAGGCTCGAAACGAAACCGGCGTCCTTCCACGTTGCCATCAAGCTACGCGACACAAGACACAAGGAACCAACACAACAGCCGGCCCCACTAATTCCCACTCTCACGCCGCAAAAAGCACACCGAAACCGCCAAACGCACGCACATTCCCCTTCGCACTGACACCACCGACCGGCTCGCTACCACACACCTCTCGGCAGCCGTTTCACGCCAATTCGCCACACCGCCCACACAGTCGACAAGCGCCCGCCCTGTACGGCACACGCAACGACGCAGCGCAGCAAAGGGCGCCCGCAACACATACCTCTCCGCCGCCCGACGCGCCAACCGCCACACCACACCGCCAGCCACTCGCAAATTGTGCACTGCCACCAGCCACACGTCCAACACGCCGCGCCGCCTCCGGCCACCCGCCAGGGGGCGCTCACGTCCGTGACAACAGCGCGGCCCGCCGGGCCGGGCCGAACCGAACCGAGCCGCCGCTGCTCTGCACTCGGCACGGCCACACCCTGCTGCAGACCGGGCTCGTCCCTCTGTACGCGTCTGCCTGCGCATCAACACAACACGACCTTTTTCTTTTTTTCCTCTCTACCGCCATCCCTTCTTCTCGCGTTTTACTCGTTGTTGCAGCAGCGGCGCACACCTACACATCCACAGCCCCAGCCGAGCCGGCCTCACCTCAGGGCCCGCCGCCAGCGTCTCCTCCTCGGGCACAGGTGCGGTGCTGTGGCCGCCCATCCAACCGCATTGCTGGCCGTCCAGCCACCAGGCGTTCCCACTGCCGCGAGCCACGCCGCGCACCGACCCTGCTGCAGAAAACGAAGCATAGCCAGAGACCGACCGATACACAAAGCAAGCCGTCGCCTCGCCTCTTGTCCTTCCTGCCTTCCTTCCGCCCCCGCCCTTCTCACACCACCGCCTCTCCACTTTCGCCCCCCCCCCTCCTTTTTTTTTTTTGTTTTCTTCTTTCTTTCTTTCTTTCTTTGGCCCTCTCTCCTTCCCGCCATGGCGGTTACGGCACCGCCTGCAGCGGCAGATTTTTTGCGCCCACACGCCTACTCCTACCACCATTAACCTTGCCCTGCCCTGCCCATCAACGTCGCAGTCGAACCGACGCTTGCCAACACACTGCCCATGTTCCTTTCTCTTTTCGGCCTACGCCCATTACGCGCCGCCGCCACAGCACCTTCCCTTCCCACAACACACCGACGTCATCACACGCACCCAAAACAGGGGCCACGACCGTGTTCCTCGCCCACTCCCATCCCGCACGGTACGCACATTCCCAACTACTACCGCGCACCCTCCCTTTCCAATCTGTGTGTCTCTGTGTCTGTGTCCTGTCCGCGCGTGACGCCTCTCAACATCCGCCGTCCCCCGTCCCGTTTTCGCCCCCATGCCGTCGTCGCGCCGCCTCCTCCCCGTCCACCGCCGCCCCTGTCCGCCCCGCACCACACCATACACCGCTGCTTGTCCCGGCCGTTGCCACCAAAGGCGCCGACCGCAAACGCGCCACGCCGCAGCCCCCGTGCGTCTCGCGCTCGCTTGCATCTCCGTGCCGACGCTGCCTCTCTTCCCACTCGCACTCGACCTCGACAACACAGTCTTTGGCTCCGCCACTGCGTGTTCCGGTGGTACGCACGCTGCACCACGTATGTATTCATTACCAGAGCGATGGCGAGGCATGACAGCATCTCTGTCTGACCAGAGAGTTCTTTATCGCTGCTAGTCGGCGCTTGGACCGCGCCAGACGACAGTAGTTGCACGCACCGGGTCGCCAGGAACAGTTGTTATATATATTGTAGCGCGAGTCGGGAGAGGTAGTAGTCGGTCGACAGTAGTAGCGGGTGGACGGTTGTACTGAGCGGGCGTCGGCGGCGTGCTCTGCTCGTCTCGCGACTCTGGTCACGGTTCGGGACGATGTATAGTATATTGTGTTATAATCAAAAGGTGGTGTGACGCTGCATTGCGCAAATCTGATAACGTATGTTCATTGTACTTATTTTGTTCAACAACAAAAGCCCCACTATTACTTTTTTTCTAAAGTAACTTTTGTCTCTTAACGAAAAACATTCACTTTTTAAAGACTACTTCCTATGGCATTTCCCTCCAAGGAGTGCAATTAATTACCAGCCAGCACTCATTCATTGCACACAGCTGTGTAAGGGGTATCTACAATTGAGGAGCGGATATAAATGCAATTTTTTGTTTTTTTTTGTTTTTTGTTTTGTGTGTGTGTGTGTTGTAACCTCCCAGCAATATTTAAAATAATGGACAATGTTATTTACGGATGCTAATGGACATTGCGCTAATTGTAACCTCGCCCACAATGAGAGGTATTGAAAATGGCAACAAAAATGTGCAATTCGCAATCTGACTCAAATATAAAGTCTTCACACAACATTTACAAAAGTCCGTTCAGTGACAAGAAACTTCAATTAAACCGAAATATCGGTCTTTGGCCCTGTGCAAAACAATCAGAATTAAAAGTCTTACCTCCGAATAAATGGATGTCACATTTCTGCTCTGGTTGTTGCGCAGCGCTTGGAGGAACTGCATTGCAAATAATAATATTCTCTTTCTTTGTGATTTTAGTGACATTTTTCTTCAAAGAAGTGGAACGAACTCTTTAGTTCAATAAAAGATTAAATGTTTGAAAAATGCTTTTGAAATAAAAATTATTATTGGGGAACTTGTTGGAGAATAATTACAATAAATACAATTTCTCATTATCTAACGATTATATCAATTAACAGTATACCTTATTCACCATCTTGACCAGTGTTGCCGACCGCCTACATCACACAACCGCACTCGGCTGCTACTACTGACCGACCGCTCTGCATGACGACTATTAGCGTACTGCACGCGACGACTACTGACAGAGTACAGCCCTCAACTACACAGACTGACTGACTGACTGAGAACCGCTCGCAACACTCGCGCAGTCCAGCGCAAACTCTCTGGTCACAGATGCTACAATGTCTCGCCATCGCTACTATGTTACATACGTGTTTCAGTGTCTTTTTCATTGGGGTAACGATCTTTGGCTCTTTTTATTCTGAATACAGGGCCAAAGGTCAACGGCTGCTGCCCTTATACAATTTATCAGGTTTCATTATGTCTGTTGCAATGTTACATACGGTTCACTCTTTCATTAATATTATCGTTGGGTTTGTTTTGTAGGGACGTTAACATTCTGGCACATTTTTATTATCATCGGACTCTCTGCTATTTGTGCAGGGAGGTTATACCTGGGTCCATTTCCATTTACATTTTAATATTGATAGACTTTTTGTTTTCTTTTTTGTTTCTTGTTGTTTTTCCTTCTTTTTTTTTGTTGTTTTTTTTCTTTTGTTTTGTTTTTCCCGCTCTCACCACCACCGCCGCATCACGCCTTCCGTTTTCTTGGTTTCTTTTCTGTGCTTCAACATCACCGCGCCCCATTTCCACACCACAGCCATCAGCCTCCAAGACGGGCGGGCGCAGTGTGCCATTTCCGGCGCACAAGCACACCCGTACGGTACTCTCCTCGCCCCCACGCCACCAACAACACAGCGACCACGCGGCTTTCAGGCACGGCACGGCACGGCACCGGCGAAATGCGCCGCCCCCGCCCCTCCGCGCATCCGTCCGTCTCGCCACGTTCACTGACAACCACAACACAACACCGCTCCCCTCCCTGGCAACTCACATTGTTTTTCTCCTCCTCTTTTGCACAAACCACAACGCCGAGCACAGGCGCAAGCCACCCACACCGCGCCCCTCCCCGTCCCGTCTTTGGCCGCCGCTCCTCGTTTCCTCGTTTGCCCCCTCCCATCTCCCGAAATGCCATGCCAGCAGCGTTACGCATGCCCCTCCCCTGTCCACACAACACTACCGCCTAACGAACAGCCTTTTCCGGGCCACATGCAGGGCACGCCCACCTCCAAACGCTGCCAATTCACGGACGCACACACACACTCACTTTCTCGACACCTTTCTGTACGGAGGGTGCGTCATCTCGACCGTGACAGAGTGACGGCAACTATCGACGATCCATTTCCCCCCACTGGTAAAACATGTCCACTAACACCTACATACATCATTCAAGTACACAGACAATAGCATACACACAATGGGAGGGCACACGAACATGGACGGCACGGCACTGTCATACACTCTTCCTCAGAACCATATCAACAAACGTTACGTACATCCGGGAAAGCGAAAGCGAACGCGAAAGCGAAAGCGAAAGCAAAGGCAAAGCCCAATGCAGCCGTCAAAGGTAACGTTCACCACGGCAGACACTTGCAGCCGCGCCGCCGTTAAACGCATTTCAGTGCGGCTCCAATACGCCTCCGACACGGGAACGTTCCGTTGCTCTACGAATGCGTTTCTCCCCTTTTTCCCTTCCTCTCTCTTTTGCCCCCCCTCCTTGCACTCTTGCCTCATTCCTCACGTTCTGCCCAGACATTCGACCGATCAACGTCAACCTTTCGTTACCGTTCTCAGCGCGACGGTGTACAACAGTATGACGGGTGTGCCCAAGACTTCGGTTCAGTTGCGTGACGCCGGTCTATCGCGCCGATCGACAGTTACTCAGGGGGCGACGGATCGGACCACGTCACCGACACACAAAACACTTTCAAACAAACAAATACATACCGGATGGACACAGACAAACACGTGTACAGACATTCGCCAAACAAACGACCACCGCCGCCGCCGCCGTCGTCGTCTAGCGTGCATCTTGAATGACGACATCGGTGTGCGTGCGTCGTACGCAATCAGTCAGACACGGCTATCAAACATCAGAGTCGAATGGTACATCATCGTGCGTGTCGCCGTACACGTACAGTACAATACAACAACAATGCGTCTTAATGGCACGTTCATTTCAACGTCACTCACACACCTCCACGCTGCAGTTACGTCGCACCATTGTCAAACTCGGCGTACAGCAAAGGGAATAGTGGGCGGCAAAAAAACAAAACAAAAACATTTCACATTTCACCCTCGCCATGTATGATGTGCAAAAAAACAAACCCGCAAACGGCCGTCGTTACGGTGACACAAAAGTCGCCGATCGCACTGTCCCCCCTCGCAGACGGGTAACACACACACACACCCCAACAACACCAATGGGTCAAAAACCACGCCAACGAGGCGTGCCACCATTCCACGCCACGGCGACCAACCTCGTGGCCGTACCCCGCGCAACACGCTTTGACGCGCCCCCCCACCCACAATCAAAATGCACACATACATCACAGCCGTCCACACACACAAACAACAACAACAATTCCGCCCTTCCCGCAAAAGGCAAGTTGGTGGCCCTGAAAAGGGCCGTTTTGCCGCTCTCGCAACGGAGGAGCCTTCTCCATCCTTCCTTCCATTCCAGAGCCACCTCCTTACTTGGAGCTCGTGTACTTGGTCACCGCCTTCGTGCCCTCGCTCACGGCGTGCTTGGCCAGCTCGCCAGGCAGCAACAGCCGCACAGCGGTCTGGATCTCGCGGGACGTGATGGTCGAGCGCTTGTTGTAGTGCGCCAGGCGAGAAGCCTCGGCCGCAATGCGCTCGAAAATGTCGTTCACGAAGCTGTTCATGATGCTCATCGCCTTCGACGAGATGCCCGTGTCAGGGTGCACCTGCTTCAGCACCTTGTAGATGTAGATGGCATAGCTCTCCTTCCTCTTGCGCTTCTTCTTCTTGTCGCCCTTCGAAATGTTCTTCTGCGCCTTGCCAGCCTTCTTGGCGGCCTTCCCGCTAGTCTTGGGCGGCATCTCGAACCAACGTACGGCAGCAGCAACACCAGTAGCAAGCGCTCCGCTCTAGTCAGCGTCTCCCCACACAGTGGCACCCGCCGCCAGCCGCCGCCGCACCTTTACCAGCTCGCCCTGTTGCGGCCGCCGACCAATGGGGCGCGCGCTACCGGCCGCCGCACCCGAGCCCATAAAGCACCCCCACCCCGGCTGCGCCGGCACGCACTCCGCTGCTCGACTCGCTGCCGCTCGCACCGGTCGTTTTCGTTTCCGTTTCGTGTGCACCGTCGCTAGCCCATCGCCATGTCCGGACGCGGAAAGGGAGGCAAAGTCAAGGGCAAGTCAAAGTCCCGCTCAAGCAGGGCTGGGCTCCAGTTCCCGGTCGGCAGAATCCACCGCCTCCTGCGCAAGGGAAACTACGCAGAGCGCGTCGGCGCCGGGGCGCCCGTCTACCTCGCCGCCGTCATGGAGTACCTCGCGGCTGAGGTGCTCGAGCTGGCCGGAAACGCGGCCCGCGACAACAAGAAGACGCGCATCATCCCGCGCCACCTGCAGCTTGCCATCCGCAACGACGAGGAGCTCAACAAGCTCCTGTCGGGCGTCACCATCGCACAGGGTGGTGTCCTGCCCAACATCCAGGCCGTCCTGCTGCCAAAGAAGACCGAGAAGAAGGCCTAAAGGAGGCCAGGCAATCGCAGCCGCCGCGTGCTCCCCTGCACGCAACGCGCTTTGCCGGCTCGGCCCACAACAATCGGCCCTTTTCAGGGCCACCACACAAACCTACGTCCAAAGCAAAATTTCAGTCGTCCTCGCCGCACCTTGTTTTGTTTTAACTTTGCACCGTCACAGCACAGCCGCCGCCGGCGCACGTCCGCCATCTTGTCGTCCACACAGCCCGTGTGGCCCAAAACACACACACACACACACACACATTTTGCACGGTCGCAGTCGCCTTCCAAACCGACAACGGCAGCAATAATGACCATTGTTAAAGGGAGGCGTGTCGACACACCGCCCTCCACTCCCGCGCGCAACGGCCGTCGACACGAACGAAACAGCTGATCCGGCCGCCTATGCCCACACGCCTTGCCTCGGAAACCCCAACGCCGCCGCCGCAAACAAACACACAGAGCCAAACCACGCAAGCAAATAATCACCGCCTCTCGCACAACAACACACAGCCCGCCATCTCCGTCGCGATCGATACAAAGACACACAATAACAAACACACAAACGAAGCAGCTCCACACACAGCCAGCCACATGACACGTTTCCTTTCCTTCTCCCCTCCCAGTCACATCACGTCGCTCAAACGGAAAGAAAGAAAGAAACAAACAAACAACACAGCGCACACACGCAGCAACAACAACACAGACTCTTTCGCACTTTTCAACTTCCGAACAGTGTGGTGGCCCTGAAAAGGGCCGTTTTCTAGTCTCTCCCACCCACAAGCACGGCCGCGGGAAGGCCAGCGCCCGCTGCGACGCAGCCTAACCGCCGAAACCGTACAGGGTGCGCCCCTGCCTCTTCAGGGCGTACACCACGTCCATGGCCGTCACAGTCTTGCGCTTGGCGTGCTCAGTGTACGTCACCGCGTCGCGGATCACGTTCTCCAGGAACACCTTCAGCACCCCGCGGGTCTCCTCGTAGATCAGACCAGAGATGCGCTTCACGCCGCCCCTGCGAGCCAGGCGGCGGATGGCGGGCTTCGTGATGCCCTGGATGTTGTCGCGCAACACCTTGCGGTGCCGCTTGGCGCCACCCTTGCCGAGCCCCTTTCCTCCCTTGCCGCGGCCTGTCATCCTTCCTTCCTCGGGCAAAGCAAAACGTGCACAAACAGCAGCTGCAGCGGCTGGCGAGTCGGCTACGGTCTGCGCCCAGCGCGCCCGCCGCCCCCCTATATAGACTCTGGCCCGCCCTCCCCCCACCACGCGCAACCGAGGGCATATAAGCGCAGCACGGAGGCGCGCGGGCCCGTTGTCAAGGCAGCACCGGACGCCGCGCCGCACCTAACCTCCACGCACGCCGCTCCGCTACCGCTACCGCTACCGCTACCGCCATGGCCCGCACAAAGCAAACGGCCCGCAAGTCCACCGGCGGAAAGGCGCCGCGCAAACAGCTCGCCACCAAGGCGGCGAGGAAGAGCGCGCCCGCCACCGGAGGCGTCAAGAAGCCCCACCGCTACAGGCCGGGCACCGTCGCCCTGCGAGAAATCAGGCGCTACCAGAAGAGCACAGAGCTGCTCATCCGCAAGCTGCCATTCCAGCGCCTAGTGCGCGAGATCGCCCAGGACTTCAAGACCGACCTGCGCTTCCAGAGCTCCGCAGTCATGGCCCTGCAGGAGGCCAGCGAGGCCTACCTCGTCGGCCTCTTCGAAGACACCAACCTGTGCGCAATCCACGCCAAGCGCGTCACCATCATGCCCAAGGACATCCAGCTCGCGCGCCGCATCCGCGGCGAGCGCGCCTAAACCGCGCCGCGGCACCGCACCGCACCGCACCGCACAAACAAAAACGGCCCTTTTCAGGGCCACTAACATCTCTCCGTCGCGAGCAAACTTTGTCGGTCGCCTGCCTCTCGCCCCGCAACCCAAAAACAAAAAAAAACCACCACTTCCCGTCCGTCCGCCACACCCGCTCACTCTGCCTGCCTGCTAGCAGCGCGCAACAATCACACATCATCCCTCCCCGGCGCTCAAAGCGCACAATACCCAACGGCCGACGTCACACCGCACGGGTGGCTGGCCGGCCGCCGCTTTCGTTTCGAAAACAAAAAAAACCCGCACTCCACTCCGACGGCCAACGGCCAGGCAGGCGCGCGCGCTCGCTCGCTCTACGCGCCACCGAAATCCCCGCCGACTCCTTCCACATCTCAACGTGCCCCCCGTTGCAAAACATAACACACACACACACACACACACAAAGGAACAAAACAAAACAAAGACCAGACACGACTCGACAAGACAGACATCCGAGACGAACGAACGCAGGCAAGCCAACCAACGTATTCAAACAAAACAACGTGACAGAAAAACCAACCGTCGGCCGCCGCCACAAACACGGCGACAATCAACCACGACAACAACAACAACAACACCGCTTACCGCTACCGCCGCCCACACCCGCCACCGACCCCCGCAATCCAACCACCACGGCACGCAAACAGCATCCCCACGGGCATACAGAAACGCCAGACAGACACCCACACCAAACGCAACACGACAATCAAAACCTTCCCCGACGTGCTTTGATGGCCCTGAGAAGGGCCGTTTTGGGCCGCGCGTCTCTTGCGCGCCACTAGACGACGACGGGGGGTGGGGACGACGGAGTCAAGCGCCAAACCCTTCCTTTCTCCCATCTCTTTCTCCTCTACTCTACTTCTTCTTCTTGGGCGAAGCCTTCGCCTTAGACGGCGTCGTCGCCTTCTTCGGGCGCGGCGCCTTCGGCTTCTTCGTCGGAACCTTGGCGGCCTTCTTCGCCTTCGACGGCGACTTGGCCTTGGCCGGCTTGGCCGCAGCCGCCTTCTTCGCACCCGCGGGCGCGGCCGACGCCGCAGACGCCTTCTTGGCGGCGCCCGCCTTCCGACCGGTCGCCGCCTTCACGCCACCAGCCTTCTTTGCGCCGGCCGCACGGGCGCCCTTCTTCTCCTTGCTGGCCGGAGCGGCGCGCTTCTTCTTGGCACCGCCAGCACGAGCCTTGCCGCCCTCGGCCGCCCCCCCGCCGCCGGCGCCGGCAAGCTTGAACGAGCCGGACGCGCCCTTCCCCTTCGTCTGCACCAGCTCGCCCGCCACGACGGCCGACTTGAGGTACTTCTTGATAAACGGCGCCAGCTTCTCCGCGTCCAGCTTGTAGTGCGCGGCTATGTACTTCTTGATCGCCTGCAGCGACGACCCGCCGCGCTCCTTCAGACTCTTGATGGCGGCCGTCACCATCTCAGAGGTGCGCGGGTGCGCAGGCTTGGCGCGCGGCTTCTTCGCAGACGACGCAGACTTGGCCTTCTTCGTAGTGCCGGTGGCGGCGGGTGCCGCAGCAGTCTCGTTCGTAGCCGCCTGATCTGCCATTTCGACGACGCGCGTAACACACAGCGAGAGCGAGCGGGACGGCAGGCAGGCACGCAAGCACAGCACAGCAGCAGAGCAGAGAATCACAAGGCCCAGCCAGTGTCGCGGGCGGGCGCGGACGGCCGAGAGAGCGGCCGCCACTCTGCGCGCCGCCGCGCCGCGCCTCCCGCGCTTGCTACCGCCCAACGTCCGACAGCCTGTGCGGAGCAGCCCCAAACCTGCGCCACAACCGCCCGCGCCTTTCAAACCACCGAGGATGGGGCTACACACAGCCACACCACAGTCGCCAACCAGTCGCCACGGCAGCGCCGCAAACCACGGCCAAACTGCAGCTACCGCGCGCTACAGCCTGGGTCGGCCCGCCGAGAATCGCCGCCCCCGCCCAAATGCCGCCCCCACAGCCCCAGCCGACGACCCGCCACAATGGCCAAACCTTCGGCAAAACTCCCACACCGTCGCCGCGGCAGCCCGGCCAGCGCGGCCGGCGCCACAGCCACACAAGCCGAGGCGTGCGGCGATGACGGCCGTGCAAACGCGCCTCCGCCGCCCCATCGCCTTCCGTCGCCCTCCCGCCGTTTCCCGATCGGCCAGCAGCCGTCGGGCCACATCGCGCGCCGTCCTCCTCCTCTCGCCCGCCAACATTCACAGCCGTTTCTCAACAATTGCCCGCCGCAAACGGACGCCGCCTGCGCAACAGGCGCCGCCGCCCCTCGCCGCTTCCGACCCAACCCCTCGACCGAGGCAAACCGCAATCCGAATCTACAGACCAACCCAATCTGCCGTCAAGCACACACGACAGCCGACCTTACACGTTACGCGTTACACATTACGTTTACACGTCTACGTTAGGTTAGGTTAGGTTAGGTGGACGTGGGTTAGGTTAAGGGGACTTGGGTTAGGTTAAGCGTCAAACTTAGGTTAAGCATTCAAACACGTCAGGCGTCAGAGGTTAGGTTAGGTTAGGTTAGGTTAGGTTAGGTTAGGTTAGGTTAGGTTACACGTTAGGTTAAGGGGTCAGTGCTAGGTTAAGAAGCGTCAAACGTAGGTTAAAAAAGCGTTCAAAAACGTGAGGCGTGAGCCGGACAGCTTACCTTACGTAGACGTTAGGGGCTCACAGGCTGAGCTCACCTCGCCACACCACAGGTTAGGTTCGGTTCGGTTCGCTCGGCTCAGCGTAAAGCGCCGAGGTCAGGGTTACGTTCGTTCACCTTCGGGCGCCACACTTTCGGTTGAAAGGTCGCGACGGGACGACGTCGGCAGGCACGCCGCAAACGAACAAAAACGTACAGACGACGTCGGAAACCGCCGACAGACGGGGGAGCAGCACGACCACGACCAGACACCGAGCGCGAACGAGACACACGCGAACCACCCCCACCGGCCAAAGGGCACCACACAACAACCCAGAGCACCACGTGTCGACACCAGAGCAACCCGCCGCTCACGCGACATGGCTGGCACCGAAGGGCAACCGCCCGCAACTGCGCTTTCCGCGCCGGCCCGGATGCACGTCGTGCTACAACAACACCACTACCGTACACAGCCGCTGTTCACAACATCACTATCAATGGCGCGCCCGCGGCTCGCCGCCGTCGCCGTCGCAGTCGCAGCCCCAACGCCAGCACTTTTGCACCACCATTCACACGCACCGCAACACAGCTCGCCGACACAGCCGAACAAAACAAACACCACACAACAACAGCAACAACGCCGCCGCCTCTACTTGTGCCGGCGACCCACCCCGCCGATGGCGCACCTTTCGCCAGCCGGCAATCGACACACACGCACCCACCCACCGGGGCCCAGTGCAAAAAAAAAAAAAAAAAAAAAAAAAAAAAAAACAAAAACACACAAAAACAAAAAAACCAAACAACACAAACGACACGGGAAGCGCACACCGCCACTTCGCGCGCACGCCACCAACCAGTCGTCGTCTCAAAATAACAAACACAAACAAAATAAACTAACAACTAGGGCAACACAAAACAAAAACGCCTCGCACGAACCGCCCACAAAAAGGACAAGCACACGCACAGCCTCTGCTGACGACCACGACGCAGCGGCACGCTGCTCCTGTCCCGCGCCCCGCGCCCCACTCGATTCACAACTCACGCGACACCGTCAACGACGGGCTCGCTTCCCGCAACCTACCACCTTTCCGCCACGACGCACAGCCCCAGCCCCACCCGACGACGCCCGTGGCAACGACTGCACTTTCACCACCGCCTCCCCCTTCCCCCCCAAAACACACACACACACACACAGCCAGCCAAAAACGCACTCGCGACCCACACATGCACGTGCATCGGCACACGCCAACCAGTCAACGTCGACAACCACACGCAAGGCTCGAAACGAAACCGGCGTCCTTCCACGTTGCCATCAAGCTACGCGACACAAGACACAAGGAACCAACACAACAGCCGGCCCCACTAATTCCCACTCTCACGCCGCAAAAAGCACACCGAAACCGCCAAACGCACGCACATTCCCCTTCGCACTGACACCACCGACCGGCTCGCTACCACACACCTCTCGGCAGCCGTTTCACGCCAATTCGCCACACCGCCCACACAGTCGACAAGCGCCCGCCCTGTACGGCACACGCAACGACGCAGCGCAGCAAAGGGCGCCCGCAACACATACCTCTCCGCCGCCCGACGCGCCAACCGCCACACCACACCGCCAGCCACTCGCAAATTGTGCACTGCCACCAGCCACACGTCCAACACGCCGCGCCGCCTCCGGCCACCCGCCAGGGGGCGCTCACGTCCGCGACAACAGCGCGGCCCGCCGGGCCGGGCCGAACCGAACCGAGCCGCCGCTGCTCTGCACTCGGCACGGCCACACCCTGCTGCAGACCGGGCTCGTCCCTCTGTACGCGTCTGCCTGCGCATCAACACAACACGACCTTTTTCTTTTTTTCCTCTCTACCGCCATCCCTTCTTCTCGCGTTTTACTCGTTGTTGCAGCAGCGGCGCACACCTACACATCCACAGCCCCAGCCGAGCCGGCCTCACCTCAGGGCCCGCCGCCAGCGTCTCCTCCTCGGGCACAGGTGCGGTGCTGTGGCCGCCCATCCAACCGCATTGCTGGCCGTCCAGCCACCAGGCGTTCCCACTGCCGCGAGCCACGCCGCGCACCGACCCTGCTGCAGAAAACGAAGCATAGCCAGAGACCGACCGATACACAAAGCAAGCCGTCGCCTCGCCTCTTGTCCTTCCTGCCTTCCTTCCGCCCCCGCCCTTCTCACACCACCGCCTCTCCACTTTCGCCCCCCCCCCCCCTCCTTTTTTTTTTTTTGTTTTCTTCTTTCTTTCTTTCTTTCTTTGGCCCTCTCTCCTTCCCGCCATGGCGGTTACGGCACCGCCTGCAGCGGCAGATTTTTTGCGCCCACACGCCTACTCCTACCACCATTAACCTTGCCCTGCCCTGCCCATCAACGTCGCAGTCGAACCGACGCTTGCCAACACACTGCCCACGTTCCTTTCTCTTTTCGGCCTACGCCCATTACGCGCCGCCGCCACAGCACCTTCCCTTCCCACAACACACCGACGTCATCACACGCACCCAAAACAGGGGCCACGACCGTGTTCCTCGCCCACTCCCATCCCGCACGGTACGCACATTCCCAACTACTACCGCGCACCCTCCCTTTCCAATCTGTGTGTCTCTGTGTCTGTGTCCTGTCCGCGCGTGACGCCTCTCAACATCCGCCGTCCCCCGTCCCGTTTTCGCCCCCATGCCGTCGTCGCGCCGCCTCCTCCCCGTCCACCGCCGCCCCTGTCCGCCCCGCACCACACCATACACCGCTGCTTGTCCCGGCCGTTGCCACCAAAGGCGCCGACCGCAAACGCGCCACGCCGCAGCCCCCGTGCGTCTCGCGCTCGCTTGCATCTCCGTGCCGACGCTGCCTCTCTTCCCACTCGCACTCGACCTCGACAACACAGTCTTTGGCTCCGCCACTGCGTGTTCCGGTGGTACGCACGCTGCACCACGTATGTATTCATTACCAGAGCGATGGCGAGGCATGACAGCATCTCTGTCTGACCAGAGAGTTCTTTATCGCTGCTAGTCGGCGCTTGGACCGCGCCAGACGACAGTAGTTGCACGCACCGGGTCGCCAGGAACAGTTGTTATATATATTGTAGCGCGAGTCGGGAGAGGTAGTAGTCGGTCGACAGTAGTAGCGGGTGGACGGTTGTACTGAGCGGGCGTCGGCGGCGTGCTCTGCTCGTCTCGCGACTCTGGTCACGGTTCGGGACGATGTATAGTATATTGTGTTATAATCAAAAGGTGGTGTGACGCTGCATTGCGCAAATCTGATAACGTATGTTCATTGTACTTATTTTGTTCAACAACAAAAGCCCCACTATTACTTTTTTTCTAAAGTAACTTTTGTCTCTTAACGAAAAACATTCACTTTTTAAAGACTACTTCCTATGGCATTTCCCTCCAAGGAGTGCAATTAATTACCAGCCAGCACTCATTCATTGCACACAGCTGTGTAAGGGGTATCTACAATTGAGGAGCGGATATAAATGCAATTTTTTGTTTTTTTTTGTTTTTTGTTTTGTGTGTGTGTGTGTTGTAACCTCCCAGCAATATTTAAAATAATGGACAATGTTATTTACGGATGCTAATGGACATTGCGCTAATTGTAACCTCGCCCACAATGAGAGGTATTGAAAATGGCAACAAAAATGTGCAATTCGCAATCTGACTCAAATATAAAGTCTTCACACAACATTTACAAAAGTCCGTTCAGTGACAAGAAACTTCAATTAAACCGAAATATCGGTCTTTGGCCCTGTGCAAAACAATCAGAATTAAAAGTCTTACCTCCGAATAAATGGATGTCACATTTCTGCTCTGGTTGTTGCGCAGCGCTTGGAGGAACTGCATTGCAAATAATAATATTCTCTTTCTTTGTGATTTTAGTGACATTTTTCTTCAAAGAAGTGGAACGAACTCTTTAGTTCAATAAAAGATTAAATGTTTGAAAAATGCTTTTGAAATAAAAATTATTATTGGGGAACTTGTTGGAGAATAATTACAATAAATACAATTTCTCATTATCTAACGATTATATCAATTAACAGTATACCTTATTCACCATCTTGACCAGTGTTGCCGACCGCCTACATCACACAACCGCACTCGGCTGCTACTACTGACCGACCGCTCTGCATGACGACTATTAGCGTACTGCACGCGACGACTACTGACAGAGTACAGCCCTCAACTACACAGACTGACTGACTGACTGAGAACCGCTCGCAACACTCGCGCAGTCCAGCGCAAACTCTCTGGTCACAGATGCTACAATGTCTCGCCATCGCTACTATGTTACATACGTGTTTCAGTGTCTTTTTCATTGGGGTAACGATCTTTGGCTCTTTTTATTCTGAATACAGGGCCAAAGGTCAACGGCTGCTGCCCTTATACAATTTATCAGGTTTCATTATGTCTGTTGCAATGTTACATACGGTTCACTCTTTCATTAATATTATCGTTGGGTTTGTTTTGTAGGGACGTTAACATTCTGGCACATTTTTATTATCATCGGACTCTCTGCTATTTGTGCAGGGAGGTTATACCTGGGTCCATTTCCATTTACATTTTAATATTGATAGACTTTTTGTTTTCTTTTTTGTTTCTTGTTGTTTTTCCTTCTTTTTTTTTGTTGTTTTTTTTCTTTTGTTTTGTTTTTCCCGCTCTCACCACCACCGCCGCATCACGCCTTCCGTTTTCTTGGTTTCTTTTCTGTGCTTCAACATCACCGCGCCCCATTTCCACACCACAGCCATCAGCCTCCAAGACGGGCGGGCGCAGTGTGCCATTTCCGGCGCACAAGCACACCCGTACGGTACTCTCCTCGCCCCCACGCCACCAACAACACAGCGACCACGCGGCTTTCAGGCACGGCACGGCACGGCACCGGCGAAATGCGCCGCCCCCGCCCCTCCGCGCATCCGTCCGTCTCGCCACGTTCACTGACAACCACAACACAACACCGCTCCCCTCCCTGGCAACTCACATTGTTTTTCTCCTCCTCTTTTGCACAAACCACAACGCCGAGCACAGGCGCAAGCCACCCACACCGCGCCCCTCCCCGTCCCGTCTTTGGCCGCCGCTCCTCGTTTCCTCGTTTGCCCCCTCCCATCTCCCGAAATGCCATGCCAGCAGCGTTACGCATGCCCCTCCCCTGTCCACACAACACTACCGCCTAACGAACAGCCTTTTCCGGGCCACATGCAGGGCACGCCCACCTCCAAACGCTGCCAATTCACGGACGCACACACACACTCACTTTCTCGACACCTTTCTGTACGGAGGGTGCGTCATCTCGACCGTGACAGAGTGACGGCAACTATCGACGATCCATTTCCCCCCACTGGTAAAACATGTCCACTAACACCTACATACATCATTCAAGTACACAGACAATAGCATACACACAATGGGAGGGCACACGAACATGGACGGCACGGCACTGTCATACACTCTTCCTCAGAACCATATCAACAAACGTTACGTACATCCGGGAAAGCGAAAGCGAACGCGAAAGCGAAAGCGAAAGCAAAGGCAAAGCCCAATGCAGCCGTCAAAGGTAACGTTCACCACGGCAGACACTTGCAGCCGCGCCGCCGTTAAACGCATTTCAGTGCGGCTCCAATACGCCTCCGACACGGGAACGTTCCGTTGCTCTACGAATGCGTTTCTCCCCTTTTTCCCTTCCTCTCTCTTTTGCCCCCCCTCCTTGCACTCTTGCCTCATTCCTCACGTTCTGCCCAGACATTCGACCGATCAACGTCAACCTTTCGTTACCGTTCTCAGCGCGACGGTGTACAACAGTATGACGGGTGTGCCCAAGACTTCGGTTCAGTTGCGTGACGCCGGTCTATCGCGCCGATCGACAGTTACTCAGGGGGCGACGGATCGGACCACGTCACCGACACACAAAACACTTTCAAACAAACAAATACATACCGGATGGACACAGACAAACACGTGTACAGACATTCGCCAAACAAACGACCACCGCCGCCGCCGCCGTCGTCGTCTAGCGTGCATCTTGAATGACGACATCGGTGTGCGTGCGTCGTACGCAATCAGTCAGACACGGCTATCAAACATCAGAGTCGAATGGTACATCATCGTGCGTGTCGCCGTACACGTACAGTACAATACAACAACAATGCGTCTTAATGGCACGTTCATTTCAACGTCACTCACACACCTCCACGCTGCAGTTACGTCGCACCATTGTCAAACTCGGCGTACAGCAAAGGGAATAGTGGGCGGCAAAAAAACAAAACAAAAACATTTCACATTTCACCCTCGCCATGTATGATGTGCAAAAAAACAAACCCGCAAACGGCCGTCGTTACGGTGACACAAAAGTCGCCGATCGCACTGTCCCCCCTCGCAGACGGGTAACACACACACACACCCCAACAACACCAATGGGTCAAAAACCACGCCAACGAGGCGTGCCACCATTCCACGCCACGGCGACCAACCTCGTGGCCGTACCCCGCGCAACACGCTTTGACGCGCCCCCCCACCCACAATCAAAATGCACACATACATCACAGCCGTCCACACACACAAACAACAACAACAATTCCGCCCTTCCCGCAAAAGGCAAGTTGGTGGCCCTGAAAAGGGCCGTTTTGCCGCTCTCGCAACGGAGGAGCCTTCTCCATCCTTCCTTCCATTCCAGAGCCACCTCCTTACTTGGAGCTCGTGTACTTGGTCACCGCCTTCGTGCCCTCGCTCACGGCGTGCTTGGCCAGCTCGCCAGGCAGCAACAGCCGCACAGCGGTCTGGATCTCGCGGGACGTGATGGTCGAGCGCTTGTTGTAGTGCGCCAGGCGAGAAGCCTCGGCCGCAATGCGCTCGAAAATGTCGTTCACGAAGCTGTTCATGATGCTCATCGCCTTCGACGAGATGCCCGTGTCAGGGTGCACCTGCTTCAGCACCTTGTAGATGTAGATGGCATAGCTCTCCTTCCTCTTGCGCTTCTTCTTCTTGTCGCCCTTCGAAATGTTCTTCTGCGCCTTGCCAGCCTTCTTGGCGGCCTTCCCGCTAGTCTTGGGCGGCATCTCGAACCAACGTACGGCAGCAGCAACACCAGTAGCAAGCGCTCCGCTCTAGTCAGCGTCTCCCCACACAGTGGCACCCGCCGCCAGCCGCCGCCGCACCTTTACCAGCTCGCCCTGTTGCGGCCGCCGACCAATGGGGCGCGCGCGCAACCGGCCGCCGCACCCGAGCCCATAAAGCACCCCCACCCCGGCTGCGCCGGCACGCACTCCGCTGCTCGACTCGCTGCCGCTCGCACCGGTCGTTTTCGTTTCCGTTTCGTGTGCACCGTCGCTAGCCCATCGCCATGTCCGGACGCGGAAAGGGAGGCAAAGTCAAGGGCAAGTCAAAGTCCCGCTCAAGCAGGGCTGGGCTCCAGTTCCCGGTCGGCAGAATCCACCGCCTCCTGCGCAAGGGAAACTACGCAGAGCGCGTCGGCGCCGGGGCGCCCGTCTACCTCGCCGCCGTCATGGAGTACCTCGCGGCTGAGGTGCTCGAGCTGGCCGGAAACGCGGCCCGCGACAACAAGAAGACGCGCATCATCCCGCGCCACCTGCAGCTTGCCATCCGCAACGACGAGGAGCTCAACAAGCTCCTGTCGGGCGTCACCATCGCACAGGGTGGTGTCCTGCCCAACATCCAGGCCGTCCTGCTGCCAAAGAAGACCGAGAAGAAGGCCTAAAGGAGGCCAGGCAATCGCAGCCGCCGCGTGCTCCCCTGCACGCAACGCGCTTTGCCGGCTCGGCCCACAACAATCGGCCCTTTTCAGGGCCACCACACAAACCTACGTCCAAAGCAAAATTTCAGTCGTCCTCGCCGCACCTTGTTTTGTTTTAACTTTGCACCGTCACAGCACAGCCGCCGCCGGCGCACGTCCGCCATCTTGTCGTCCACACAGCCCGTGTGGCCCAAAACACACACACACACACACACACATTTTGCACGGTCGCAGTCGCCTTCCAAACCGACAACGGCAGCAATAATGACCATTGTTAAAGGGAGGCGTGTCGACACACCGCCCTCCACTCCCGCGCGCAACGGCCGTCGACACGAACGAAACAGCTGATCCGGCCGCCTATGCCCACACGCCTTGCCTCGGAAACCCCAACGCCGCCGCCGCAAACAAACACACAGAGCCAAACCACGCAAGCAAATAATCACCGCCTCTCGCACAACAACACACAGCCCGCCATCTCCGTCGCGATCGATACAAAGACACACAATAACAAACACACAAACGAAGCAGCTCCACACACAGCCAGCCACATGACACGTTTCCTTTCCTTCTCCCCTCCCAGTCACATCACGTCGCTCAAACGGAAAGAAAGAAAGAAACAAACAAACAACACAGCGCACACACGCAGCAACAACAACACAGACTCTTTCGCACTTTTCAACTTCCGAACAGTGTGGTGGCCCTGAAAAGGGCCGTTTTCTAGTCTCTCCCACCCACAAGCACGGCCGCGGGAAGGCCAGCGCCCGCTGCGACGCAGCCTAACCGCCGAAACCGTACAGGGTGCGCCCCTGCCTCTTCAGGGCGTACACCACGTCCATGGCCGTCACAGTCTTGCGCTTGGCGTGCTCAGTGTACGTCACCGCGTCGCGGATCACGTTCTCCAGGAACACCTTCAGCACCCCGCGGGTCTCCTCGTAGATCAGACCAGAGATGCGCTTCACGCCGCCCCTGCGAGCCAGGCGGCGGATGGCGGGCTTCGTGATGCCCTGGATGTTGTCGCGCAACACCTTGCGGTGCCGCTTGGCGCCACCCTTGCCGAGCCCCTTTCCTCCCTTGCCGCGGCCTGTCATCCTTCCTTCCTCGGGCAAAGCAAAACGTGCACAAACAGCAGCTGCAGCGGCTGGCGAGTCGGCTACGGTCTGCGCCCAGCAGCTGTGCAATGTCGTGGGACGCAGTGATCTGCGTCTCCATTCAGTTATAGAAGTCTGTAGCGCCATTGGCGCTGTTCCTTCTAGCGTCTATGTCTTAAATCTAGGGAAAGTCTTTTCTTATTGTCTATATCTTGTTCTGCACAATGAACACTGTTTCGAGAATGTCTTTACTTCGGCTCAATCTTCCAGATGGCGAAGTAAGTCTGGCCAGCGTAGTGTTGCGCGCCAGTGAGGTCGTTGGCCGAGCACTCGCACCAATGGGTTGCGCGAGTTCGCGGTCTTCTCATAAAAAGTTCGCGCGGCTCTCTGGAACCGCTGACGGAGTGTAGGGACGTCCGCGATGACGTGGAGTTCCTCCGTATTGAAGTCCGGCGGGAGGTGTAGTACCGCCCTCAAAGCTCTGTTTTGCACTCTTTGAAGGCGGCGGATGTTGGTCTCAGCTGCGTTGCCCCATACGACCGCTGCGTAATCAAACAGCGGCCTGATGGTTGCCTTGTACAGCGTGAGACCTAGTTCTTCTGGTAGGGTTGAGGTGGGGTTGATGACTGGGTATAGGAGGCGTAGCCGTCCCAGTGCCTTTCTCCTCACCTCTTCTATGTGTTGGCGCCACGTGAGACGACTGTCGAACGTGACGCCAAGATATTTGGCGCTGTTGCTCCATGGTACTGCCCTTCCACGGACTGTCAGCTGCGGCGCGCCTTGAGGAACTGGGCGCAGCGCGATGATTAGTGCCTGGCTCTTCTCCGGGTTGTAGGCCAGACGCCATGTTGTGGCCCACTCCTCGAGGGCCGTTGTTGCCGTCTGTAGACGCCGCTGCAGGGTGTGGACTTGGTTGCTGCGGCTGTATACAGCGGTATCGTCGGCGTAGAGAGCCAGTTTGACAGGCTCTACCCGCGGAAGGTCCGACGTGTACAGCGAATAGAGGATCGGGCCGACGACCGAGCCTTGCGGTACACCCGCGAGTATCCGACGCTCCGTGGAAATTCCACTGTCTGCCCGAACGTGAAACGTCCTGTCCTGTAGATAGCTCTGCAGGAGACTCACATGTGACACGGGAACCCCCAGTGTAAGTAACTTATACAGGAGGCCATCGTGCCACACTGAGTCAAAGGCGCGTGACACGTCGAGCATGAGAGCGCCGAAGTACTCGCGTCGGTCGACGGCTCCGAATGCCTCTTCCGCAAGTCGTAACACCTGTTGGGTCGTCGAGTGCTCACTCCTGAACCCAAATTGTTCGTCGGGTAGGAGCCCCTCTGTGTTGACGTGGCGTAGCAGCCGCGCCAGATACAGTTTCTCGAAGAGTTTTGAGAGCGTCGGCAGCAGGCTTATGGGTCTGTAATTCTTCGCTAGCCGGATGTCCTTGCCGGGCTTGGGCAGCGCGACGACTTCGGCATGCTTCCAGGCGCTCGGAAACTCTTCAGACCTCAGCACCTCGTTGAAGATTTCGGCGATTTTCTCGACGGCCATGTCCGGGAGTTGCTTCAGGAGGGCGTTTGTGATGCGGTCGTGGCCGGCGGCTTTGCGGCCCTGAAGTTGGCGCAGCACTACTTTGACCTCGTTGGGAGCGATGGGAGTGATGTTGTCCTCAGGGTCCCTTACTCTAAGGAAACGCGGTAGGCGTTCCCTGACGAGTTGTACGTGTGCTGCGTCGATGGGGTCGTTGACCGGCGTAAAGTTAGCGGCGAACGCGTCGGCTAGGGCATTGGCCTTCGCATTCGGCTCGCTAACGAAGTCGTCGCCGACCTGGAGGGGTGGGATTTTCATCGTCCGGCGGAGAAAGCACTTGACTGTCTGCCAGGCCGAACCATCTTCGATGTTTAGTGAAGAGATTTTCGCCGCCCACTCCTGGATCCGATGTTCTTCGGCCGCGGCTTTGATTTCGCGCCGCATCCTGTTGAGCGTCCGTTTAATGGCCGGATTACGCGTTCTTTGCCATTCCCTGGCGAGTCTGTTTTTTGTGCTGATCGCTTCTTCCAGGTGTCGTGGCAATCTATTCGGTTTGAAGCTCAGCTGGTCTGTATCTCGCCTGGCCGGTGTTGCTTCCGTCGCAGCGTCCACTAAGCTGCGTGTCAGGTGTTCTAAGGCGGCGCTTGCTCCGTGTTCGGCCGGGCTTGGGAGTCGTTCCAGTGCGCCCACGATGTTTTCACGGAAACGCTCCCAGTTTATGCCGCGCAGGTCTAGTCCTCGCCGATTTTGAGGTGCAAGTTCTGATTCTACCTCGAAGATCACCGGTGCATGGTCCGAGTTTAGCAAGGTCCTTGTACTGGCGGTGATATTTTGTCGGACGCCTTTGTTGATCATGACGTCGATAATGTCCGGCGCGCCTCTCGACGGAAAAATTGTAGGCTCGTGGGGTGCGACAACAACGGCGCCATGCCGCTCGACGAGACGTTGGAGGCGTCTTCCGTTCGGAGTTGTCACCCTCGAGTGCCATACTTGGTTCTTGGAGTTGTAGTCGCCTCCAAGCAGGAGTCTGCCTGGGAGCGATAGCAACTTATTTAGGTCTTCTACCAGTTGTTTCTTCGGCGGCTTGTAGATGGCACCGAGGGTGATTTTGCCGTGCGCGGTCTCGACAGCTACGGCTGTTGCTTCGATGGCCTCCAGCGGCGGAATGTGGACCTGGTGGTGTTTGAGGGAGCGGCGAATGTAAATTGCCGTGCCCCCACCTCTTGTGAGCCGATCGTTGCGGTGGCAGGTGTAGTTTGAAACGCCTACTCGGACGCCTGGCTTGAGGAAAGTTTCCGTTAGCAGGCAGACGTCTATGTTTTCGCGTCTCAGGAGTTCGCGAAATTCGGCGGCCTGTTCGCGGAGGCCGCGGGCATTCCATAGGCACACTTTAATTTGTCGGGCCATGTTGCTGGGATGCGTTGGTCTGGATTGCCTGCTGTAGTGCGGCCGTCATCTTGGCTGGGAGCTCGCCGATCATGTTCGCGACTATGGACATGAACTTCTCCATCATCGCGAACATGCGCTGCTCCATCGACGCCAGCATGCGCTCATAGGCGGCGCTCAAGCTGCCGACGGCGTCGTGGCGGTCGGCTTGTGTTGTGCAGCAGCGGCCGCTTCCGTCATGGCGGTCGGCGTGCTGTCCGCCATTGCTGCTGTCGACAAAATGGCGGGTGTCTTGCTGGGTGCTGACAGGGCGTCGGCGTTCACGCAGGGCCGGGAAGTCGGCCAGTTGCGGTGCCTGCTGCCCACCATTTTGTACGGAGGGCGCAGTTGC
This sequence comes from Schistocerca americana, assembly GCF_021461395.2. Lineage (NCBI taxonomy): Eukaryota > Metazoa > Arthropoda > Insecta > Orthoptera > Acrididae > Schistocerca > Schistocerca americana. The sequence continues at coordinate 402,100 of NW_025725351.1, read as the reverse complement.
TTCCCACCGGCGCGCGCTCTGGTTGGCCTCAGGGCTGCGGCGTGGCGCAGCTACCTGCCCGCCGCGCTGTCCGGTGATTGGTCGTTGCGGCGTGATGGCCGCCGCGGTGGGGGCCTGGCCGCCATTGTTCGGGGCCGGTGGGCCGCCATTGTTCGCGGCCGGCTGCACAGGCGGCGGGACTACCTGGGCCTCGCGCTGCGCACCAGCTGCTCCTATTGCGCTCGCGTCGGTGTTGGGCGGGGCTTGGCCGCCATTTTGTACGCGGGCTGCTTTCGGCTGTGCGGCTTGCCGCTCTGCAATCTGTCGTGGTGGGAGGTTACCTGGGTGTGGCGCAGAGTACCTTGACCTTCTGCGACGACCTCGGCGGCGACGGCCGCTCTTTGTTTCTGCTTCCGGCCCCGCGCCGGCGTTTCCCGCCGAAACAGCCGCTTTGTTCTTCGCCTGTGCTGTCCGCAGACGGGCTTGAAATTCCTTGTGCCGTGGGCAGCCGCGATATGTAGCAACATGCGGTCCACCACACAGCTTACACTTCGCCGGAAAGTCTTTGTACGGTTCGCCGGCCTTGTCGCACGCATTCGTGGCATGAGGCTCCGCACATCGTATGCAATACTCCTTCATACCGCAGTGTCGTTCCACGTGTCCTGGCTGAAGGCACCTGAAACACTGCGCATGCCCTCCGCTACTGCGTAAGTTCTCGACGGTGATTTCACACGCGCCTAGCATTTTTAAGTTGTATAACTCACGGTTTTTCTCCGTGTTGTCCGCTGTGATGAGCACTAGAGGGCCGCGACGATTTGTTTTCGGGTCCCTCATTTTCACGACCGAGTGAACAACATGACCTAGCTCCTCGAGGTCTTCTTTGATGTGGTCGCAAGAGTATTTCATGGGTACTCTCTTGAATACGACCTTCAAAGGCCGCTTCCTGGTGGCTGCAAAAGTATAGAATCGCAGTCCTTGGCTTCTTGCAGCGTTGTGTAGCTTGTTGTACAGTTCGGTTGTCTGCACACGCACTTTATACACTGAATCGCCGCTTACACACACACGATAATTGTTTCTTCCGAGCACTGCGTTCAGTGTGATTTGCAGGCTGCGGTAGTCTTTCTCGTACTCCAATACTATTGGCGGTGGAGCACGACCTTGTCTTACACTGCTGGTCTGTTCTTCTTCTCCCTCGCTGTCCGAGAGGGCATCGAACAGATTTGCGGTGCTGATAGGCTGCTGTGTAGCTGCTGTTGGGGCTGGTCTGGCGGTTTTCTTCGGCCTGACAAAGCCGTCTTCGCCGGTTGCGTTGCGCGGGCGTGCGATACGCCGGTCGCGCTTTGTGGCGGGCTGCTGGTGTTCGCTGCCGTTTTTCTTCTTGAGGTATTTTTGCACCTCCGATCCCGCGTCGTCAGTATTCGCGCGTTTGCGAGAGACGACGTCCTCGTTCTTGTTAGTTTCTGCTTCCTGCTCCATCGGTTCTGCACGATATGTAGTACTTGCAGTTGCAGTTGGTAGCATGTTCACTAAAGTCTGCAGCGCCTCCTGTGGGGACTGCGTCAGGGAGTCGCCTGCCGGCTGCTCCGGAAGCTGCGTCACGTTTAATGCACACGATTTCAGCATGCTCGGTACACACGGCTCGTCCGGGAACACGGTTTCGGTCGCGAGGGTGTCCAGTGGAACACTATTGCGGCGATGCTTACCGTTCGCGGCATCGGGTTGAGGGGGAGCACACTCGGGAAAACGCGGGCGTACATCCGAGGTGCTCGACTCGCCTCTCGCAGCGTGCAGGGACGCGGCCCTGTCCGCTGTGTCGGTCGTCGTGGCTGCAGCGAGCAGCGGAGCGGAGCGCTCGACGCACGCGTCCGTACCGCGTGGCATCGCTGACGCGACTCGGTCTGCGGTCTGGTCTGCGTCTGCGCCCAGCGCGCCCGCCGCCCCCCTATATAGACTCTGGCCCGCCCTCCCCCCACCACGCGCAACCGAGGGCATATAAGCGCAGCACGGAGGCGCGCGGGCCCGTTGTCAAGGCAGCACCGGACGCCGCGCCGCACCTAACCTCCACGCACGCCGCTCCGCTACCGCTACCGCTACCGCTACCGCCATGGCCCGCACAAAGCAAACGGCCCGCAAGTCCACCGGCGGAAAGGCGCCGCGCAAACAGCTCGCCACCAAGGCGGCGAGGAAGAGCGCGCCCGCCACCGGAGGCGTCAAGAAGCCCCACCGCTACAGGCCGGGCACCGTCGCCCTGCGAGAAATCAGGCGCTACCAGAAGAGCACAGAGCTGCTCATCCGCAAGCTGCCATTCCAGCGCCTAGTGCGCGAGATCGCCCAGGACTTCAAGACCGACCTGCGCTTCCAGAGCTCCGCAGTCATGGCCCTGCAGGAGGCCAGCGAGGCCTACCTCGTCGGCCTCTTCGAAGACACCAACCTGTGCGCAATCCACGCCAAGCGCGTCACCATCATGCCCAAGGACATCCAGCTCGCGCGCCGCATCCGCGGCGAGCGCGCCTAAACCGCGCCGCGGCACCGCACCGCACCGCACCGCACAAACAAAAACGGCCCTTTTCAGGGCCACTAACATCTCTCCGTCGCGAGCAAACTTTGTCGGTCGCCTGCCTCTCGCCCCGCAACCCAAAAACAAAAAAAAACCACCACTTCCCGTCCGTCCGCCACACCCGCTCACTCTGCCTGCCTGCTAGCAGCGCGCAACAATCACACATCATCCCTCCCCGGCGCTCAAAGCGCACAATACCCAACGGCCGACGTCACACCGCACGGGTGGCTGGCCGGCCGCCGCTTTCGTTTCGAAAACAAAAAAAACCCGCACTCCACTCCGACGGCCAACGGCCAGGCAGGCGCGCGCGCTCGCTCGCTCTACGCGCCACCGAAATCCCCGCCGACTCCTTCCACATCTCAACGTGCCCCCCGTTGCAAAACATAACACACACACACACACACACACAAAGGAACAAAACAAAAAAGACCAGACACGACTCGACAAGACAGACATCCGAGACGAACGAACGCAGGCAAGCCAACCAACGTATTCAAACAAAACAACGTGACAGAAAAACCAACCGTCGGCCGCCGCCACAAACACGGCGACAATCAACCACGACAACAACAACAACAACACCGCTTACCGCTACCGCCGCCCACACCCGCCACCGACCCCCGCAATCCAACCACCACGGCACGCAAACAGCATCCCCCACGGGCATACAGAAACGCCAGACAGACACCCACACCAAACGCAACACGACAATCAAAACCTTCCCCGACGTGCTTTGATGGCCCTGAGAAGGGCCGTTTTGGGCCGCGCGTCTCTTGCGCGCCACTAGACGACGACGGGGGGTGGGGACGACGGAGTCAAGCGCCAAACCCTTCCTTTCTCCCATCTCTTTCTCCTCTACTCTACTTCTTCTTCTTGGGCGAAGCCTTCGCCTTAGACGGCGTCGTCGCCTTCTTCGGGCGCGGCGCCTTCGGCTTCTTCGTCGGAACCTTGGCGGCCTTCTTCGCCTTCGACGGCGACTTGGCCTTGGCCGGCTTGGCCGCAGCCGCCTTCTTCGCACCCGCGGGCGCGGCCGACGCCGCAGACGCCTTCTTGGCGGCGCCCGCCTTCCGACCGGTCGCCGCCTTCACGCCACCAGCCTTCTTTGCGCCGGCCGCACGGGCGCCCTTCTTCTCCTTGCTGGCCGGAGCGGCGCGCTTCTTCTTGGCACCGCCAGCACGAGCCTTGCCGCCCTCGGCCGCCCCCCCGCCGCCGGCGCCGGCAAGCTTGAACGAGCCGGACGCGCCCTTCCCCTTCGTCTGCACCAGCTCGCCCGCCACGACGGCCGACTTGAGGTACTTCTTGATAAACGGCGCCAGCTTCTCCGCGTCCAGCTTGTAGTGCGCGGCTATGTACTTCTTGATCGCCTGCAGCGACGACCCGCCGCGCTCCTTCAGACTCTTGATGGCGGCCGTCACCATCTCAGAGGTGCGCGGGTGCGCAGGCTTGGCGCGCGGCTTCTTCGCAGACGACGCAGACTTGGCCTTCTTCGTAGTGCCGGTGGCGGCGGGTGCCGCAGCAGTCTCGTTCGTAGCCGCCTGATCTGCCATTTCGACGACGCGCGTAACACACAGCGAGAGCGAGCGGGACGGCAGGCAGGCACGCAAGCACAGCACAGCAGCAGAGCAGAGAATCACAAGGCCCAGCCAGTGTCGCGGGCGGGCGCGGACGGCCGAGAGAGCGGCCGCCACTCTGCGCGCCGCCGCGCCGCGCCTCCCGCGCTTGCTACCGCCCAACGTCCGACAGCCTGTGCGGAGCAGCCCCAAACCTGCGCCACAACCGCCCGCGCCTTTCAAACCACCGAGGATGGGGCTACACACAGCCACACCACAGTCGCCAACCAGTCGCCACGGCAGCGCCGCAAACCACGGCCAAACTGCAGCTACCGCGCGCTACAGCCTGGGTCGGCCCGCCGAGAATCGCCGCCCCCGCCCAAATGCCGCCCCCACAGCCCCAGCCGACGACCCGCCACAATGGCCAAACCTTCGGCAAAACTCCCACACCGTCGCCGCGGCAGCCCGGCCAGCGCGGCCGGCGCCACAGCCACACAAGCCGAGGCGTGCGGCGATGACGGCCGTGCAAACGCGCCTCCGCCGCCCCATCGCCTTCCGTCGCCCTCCCGCCGTTTCCCGATCGGCCCGCAGCCGTCGGGCCACATCGCGCGCCGTCCTCCTCCTCTCGCCCGCCAACATTCACAGCCGTTTCTCAACAATTGCCCGCCGCAAACGGACGCCGCCTGCGCAACAGGCGCCGCCGCCCCTCGCCGCTTCCGACCCAACCCCTCGACCGAGGCAAACCGCAATCCGAATCTACAGACCAACCCAATCTGCCGTCAAGCACACACGACAGCCGACCTTACACGTTACGCGTTACACATTACGTTTACACGTCTACGTTAGGTTAGGTTAGGTTAGGTGGACGTGGGTTAGGTTAAGGGGACTTGGGTTAGGTTAAGCGTCAAACTTAGGTTAAGCATTCAAACACGTCAGGCGTCAGAGGTTAGGTTAGGTTAGGTTAGGTTAGGTTAGGTTAGGTTAGGTTAGGTTAGGTTAGGTTACACGTTAGGTTAAGGGGTCAGTGCTAGGTTAAGAAGCGTCAAACGTAGGTTAAAAAAGCGTTCAAAAACGTGAGGCGTGAGCCGGACAGCTTACCTTACGTAGACGTTAGGGGCTCACAGGCTGAGCTCACCTCGCCACACCACAGGTTAGGTTCGGTTCGGTTCGCTCGGCTCAGCGTAAAGCGCCGAGGTCAGGGTTACGTTCGTTCACCTTCGGGCGCCACACTTTCGGTTGAAAGGTCGCGACGGGACGACGTCGGCAGGCACGCCGCAAACGAACAAAAACGTACAGACGACGTCGGAAACCGCCGACAGACGGGGGAGCAGCACGACCCACGACCAGACACCGAGCGCGAACGAGACACACGCGAACCACCCCCACCGGCCAAAGGGCACCACACAACAACCCAGAGCACCACGTGTCGACACCAGAGCAACCCGCCGCTCACGCGACATGGCTGGCACCGAAGGGCAACCGCCCGCAACTGCGCTTTCCGCGCCGGCCCGGATGCACGTCGTGCTACAACAACACCACTACCGTACACAGCCGCTGTTCACAACATCACTATCAATGGCGCGCCCGCGGCTCGCCGCCGTCGCCGTCGCAGTCGCAGCCCCAACGCCAGCACTTTTGCACCACCATTCACACGCACCGCAACACAGCTCGCCGACACAGCCGAACAAAACAAACACCACACAACAACAGCAACAACGCCGCCGCCTCTACTTGTGCCGGCGACCCACCCCGCCGATGGCGCACCTTTCGCCAGCCGGCAATCGACACACACGCACCCACCCACCGGGGCCCAGTGCAAAAAAAAAAAAAAAAAAAAAAAAAAAAAAACAAAAACACACAAAAACAAAAAAACCAAACAACACAAACGACACGGGAAGCGCACACCGCCACTTCGCGCGCACGCCACCAACCAGTCGTCGTCTCAAAATAACAAACACAAACAAAATAAACTAACAACTAGGGCAACACAAAACAAAAACGCCTCGCACGAACCGCCCACAAAAAGGACAAGCACACGCACAGCCTCTGCTGACGACCACGACGCAGCGGCACGCTGCTCCTGTCCCGCGCCCCGCGCCCCACTCGATTCACAACTCACGCGACACCGTCAACGACGGGCTCGCTTCCCGCAACCTACCACCTTTCCGCCACGACGCACAGCCCCAGCCCCACCCGACGACGCCCGTGGCAACGACTGCACTTTCACCACCGCCTCCCCCTTCCCCCCCAAAACACACACACACACACACAGCCAGCCAAAAACGCACTCGCGACCCACACATGCACGTGCATCGGCACACGCCAACCAGTCAACGTCGACAACCACACGCAAGGCTCGAAACGAAACCGGCGTCCTTCCACGTTGCCATCAAGCTACGCGACACAAGACACAAGGAACCAACACAACAGCCGGCCCCACTAATTCCCACTCTCACGCCGCAAAAAGCACACCGAAACCGCCAAACGCACGCACATTCCCCTTCGCACTGACACCACCGACCGGCTCGCTACCACACACCTCTCGGCAGCCGTTTCACGCCAATTCGCCACACCGCCCACACAGTCGACAAGCGCCCGCCCTGTACGGCACACGCAACGACGCAGCGCAGCAAAGGGCGCCCGCAACACATACCTCTCCGCCGCCCGACGCGCCAACCGCCACACCACACCGCCAGCCACTCGCAAATTGTGCACTGCCACCAGCCACACGTCCAACACGCCGCGCCGCCTCCGGCCACCCGCCAGGGGGCGCTCACGTCCGCGACAACAGCGCGGCCCGCCGGGCCGGGCCGAACCGAACCGAGCCGCCGCTGCTCTGCACTCGGCACGGCCACACCCTGCTGCAGACCGGGCTCGTCCCTCTGTACGCGTCTGCCTGCGCATCAACACAACACGACCTTTTTCTTTTTTTCCTCTCTACCGCCATCCCTTCTTCTCGCGTTTTACTCGTTGTTGCAGCAGCGGCGCACACCTACACATCCACAGCCCCAGCCGAGCCGGCCTCACCTCAGGGCCCGCCGCCAGCGTCTCCTCCTCGGGCACAGGTGCGGTGCTGTGGCCGCCCATCCAACCGCATTGCTGGCCGTCCAGCCACCAGGCGTTCCCACTGCCGCGAGCCACGCCGCGCACCGACCCTGCTGCAGAAAACGAAGCATAGCCAGAGACCGACCGATACACAAAGCAAGCCGTCGCCTCGCCTCTTGTCCTTCCTGCCTTCCTTCCGCCCCCGCCCTTCTCACACCACCGCCTCTCCACTTTCGCCCCCCCCCCCTCCTTTTTTTTTTTTTGTTTTCTTCTTTCTTTCTTTCTTTCTTTGGCCCTCTCTCCTTCCCGCCATGGCGGTTACGGCACCGCCTGCAGCGGCAGATTTTTTGCGCCCACACGCCTACTCCTACCACCATTAACCTTGCCCTGCCCTGCCCATCAACGTCGCAGTCGAACCGACGCTTGCCAACACACTGCCCACGTTCCTTTCTCTTTTCGGCCTACGCCCATTACGCGCCGCCGCCACAGCACCTTCCCTTCCCACAACACACCGACGTCATCACACGCACCCAAAACAGGGGCCACGACCGTGTTCCTCGCCCACTCCCATCCCGCACGGTACGCACATTCCCAACTACTACCGCGCACCCTCCCTTTCCAATCTGTGTGTCTCTGTGTCTGTGTCCTGTCCGCGCGTGACGCCTCTCAACATCCGCCGTCCCCCGTCCCGTTTTCGCCCCCATGCCGTCGTCGCGCCGCCTCCTCCCCGTCCACCGCCGCCCCTGTCCGCCCCGCACCACACCATACACCGCTGCTTGTCCCGGCCGTTGCCACCAAAGGCGCCGACCGCAAACGCGCCACGCCGCAGCCCCCGTGCGTCTCGCGCTCGCTTGCATCTCCGTGCCGACGCTGCCTCTCTTCCCACTCGCACTCGACCTCGACAACACAGTCTTTGGCTCCGCCACTGCGTGTTCCGGTGGTACGCACGCTGCACCACGTATGTATTCATTACCAGAGCGATGGCGAGGCATGACAGCATCTCTGTCTGACCAGAGAGTTCTTTATCGCTGCTAGTCGGCGCTTGGACCGCGCCAGACGACAGTAGTTGCACGCACCGGGTCGCCAGGAACAGTTGTTATATATATTGTAGCGCGAGTCGGGAGAGGTAGTAGTCGGTCGACAGTAGTAGCGGGTGGACGGTTGTACTGAGCGGGCGTCGGCGGCGTGCTCTGCTCGTCTCGCGACTCTGGTCACGGTTCGGGACGATGTATAGTATATTGTGTTATAATCAAAAGGTGGTGTGACGCTGCATTGCGCAAATCTGATAACGTATGTTCATTGTACTTATTTTGTTCAACAACAAAAGCCCCACTATTACTTTTTTTCTAAAGTAACTTTTGTCTCTTAACGAAAAACATTCACTTTTTAAAGACTACTTCCTATGGCATTTCCCTCCAAGGAGTGCAATTAATTACCAGCCAGCACTCATTCATTGCACACAGCTGTGTAAGGGGTATCTACAATTGAGGAGCGGATATAAATGCAATTTTTTGTTTTTTTTTGTTTTTTGTTTTGTGTGTGTGTGTGTTGTAACCTCCCAGCAATATTTAAAATAATGGACAATGTTATTTACGGATGCTAATGGACATTGCGCTAATTGTAACCTCGCCCACAATGAGAGGTATTGAAAATGGCAACAAAAATGTGCAATTCGCAATCTGACTCAAATATAAAGTCTTCACACAACATTTACAAAAGTCCGTTCAGTGACAAGAAACTTCAATTAAACCGAAATATCGGTCTTTGGCCCTGTGCAAAACAATCAGAATTAAAAGTCTTACCTCCGAATAAATGGATGTCACATTTCTGCTCTGGTTGTTGCGCAGCGCTTGGAGGAACTGCATTGCAAATAATAATATTCTCTTTCTTTGTGATTTTAGTGACATTTTTCTTCAAAGAAGTGGAACGAACTCTTTAGTTCAATAAAAGATTAAATGTTTGAAAAATGCTTTTGAAATAAAAATTATTATTGGGGAACTTGTTGGAGAATAATTACAATAAATACAATTTCTCATTATCTAACGATTATATCAATTAACAGTATACCTTATTCACCATCTTGACCAGTGTTGCCGACCGCCTACATCACACAACCGCACTCGGCTGCTACTACTGACCGACCGCTCTGCATGACGACTATTAGCGTACTGCACGCGACGACTACTGACAGAGTACAGCCCTCAACTACACAGACTGACTGACTGACTGAGAACCGCTCGCAACACTCGCGCAGTCCAGCGCAAACTCTCTGGTCACAGATGCTACAATGTCTCGCCATCGCTACTATGTTACATACGTGTTTCAGTGTCTTTTTCATTGGGGTAACGATCTTTGGCTCTTTTTATTCTGAATACAGGGCCAAAGGTCAACGGCTGCTGCCCTTATACAATTTATCAGGTTTCATTATGTCTGTTGCAATGTTACATACGGTTCACTCTTTCATTAATATTATCGTTGGGTTTGTTTTGTAGGGACGTTAACATTCTGGCACATTTTTATTATCATCGGACTCTCTGCTATTTGTGCAGGGAGGTTATACCTGGGTCCATTTCCATTTACATTTTAATATTGATAGACTTTTTGTTTTCTTTTTTGTTTCTTGTTGTTTTTCCTTCTTTTTTTTTGTTGTTTTTTTTCTTTTGTTTTGTTTTTCCCGCTCTCACCACCACCGCCGCATCACGCCTTCCGTTTTCTTGGTTTCTTTTCTGTGCTTCAACATCACCGCGCCCCATTTCCACACCACAGCCATCAGCCTCCAAGACGGGCGGGCGCAGTGTGCCATTTCCGGCGCACAAGCACACCCGTACGGTACTCTCCTCGCCCCCACGCCACCAACAACACAGCGACCACGCGGCTTTCAGGCACGGCACGGCACGGCACCGGCGAAATGCGCCGCCCCCGCCCCTCCGCGCATCCGTCCGTCTCGCCACGTTCACTGACAACCACAACACAACACCGCTCCCCTCCCTGGCAACTCACATTGTTTTTCTCCTCCTCTTTTGCACAAACCACAACGCCGAGCACAGGCGCAAGCCACCCACACCGCGCCCCTCCCCGTCCCGTCTTTGGCCGCCGCTCCTCGTTTCCTCGTTTGCCCCCTCCCATCTCCCGAAATGCCATGCCAGCAGCGTTACGCATGCCCCTCCCCTGTCCACACAACACTACCGCCTAACGAACAGCCTTTTCCGGGCCACATGCAGGGCACGCCCACCTCCAAACGCTGCCAATTCACGGACGCACACACACACTCACTTTCTCGACACCTTTCTGTACGGAGGGTGCGTCATCTCGACCGTGACAGAGTGACGGCAACTATCGACGATCCATTTCCCCCCACTGGTAAAACATGTCCACTAACACCTACATACATCATTCAAGTACACAGACAATAGCATACACACAATGGGAGGGCACACGAACATGGACGGCACGGCACTGTCATACACTCTTCCTCAGAACCATATCAACAAACGTTACGTACATCCGGGAAAGCGAAAGCGAACGCGAAAGCGAAAGCGAAAGCAAAGGCAAAGCCCAATGCAGCCGTCAAAGGTAACGTTCACCACGGCAGACACTTGCAGCCGCGCCGCCGTTAAACGCATTTCAGTGCGGCTCCAATACGCCTCCGACACGGGAACGTTCCGTTGCTCTACGAATGCGTTTCTCCCCTTTTTCCCTTCCTCTCTCTTTTGCCCCCCCTCCTTGCACTCTTGCCTCATTCCTCACGTTCTGCCCAGACATTCGACCGATCAACGTCAACCTTTCGTTACCGTTCTCAGCGCGACGGTGTACAACAGTATGACGGGTGTGCCCAAGACTTCGGTTCAGTTGCGTGACGCCGGTCTATCGCGCCGATCGACAGTTACTCAGGGGGCGACGGATCGGACCACGTCACCGACACACAAAACACTTTCAAACAAACAAATACATACCGGATGGACACAGACAAACACGTGTACAGACATTCGCCAAACAAACGACCACCGCCGCCGCCGCCGTCGTCGTCTAGCGTGCATCTTGAATGACGACATCGGTGTGCGTGCGTCGTACGCAATCAGTCAGACACGGCTATCAAACATCAGAGTCGAATGGTACATCATCGTGCGTGTCGCCGTACACGTACAGTACAATACAACAACAATGCGTCTTAATGGCACGTTCATTTCAACGTCACTCACACACCTCCACGCTGCAGTTACGTCGCACCATTGTCAAACTCGGCGTACAGCAAAGGGAATAGTGGGCGGCAAAAAAACAAAACAAAAACATTTCACATTTCACCCTCGCCATGTATGATGTGCAAAAAAACAAACCCGCAAACGGCCGTCGTTACGGTGACACAAAAGTCGCCGATCGCACTGTCCCCCCTCGCAGACGGGTAACACACACACACACCCCAACAACACCAATGGGTCAAAAACCACGCCAACGAGGCGTGCCACCATTCCACGCCACGGCGACCAACCTCGTGGCCGTACCCCGCGCAACACGCTTTGACGCGCCCCCCCACCCACAATCAAAATGCACACATACATCACAGCCGTCCACACACACAAACAACAACAACAATTCCGCCCTTCCCGCAAAAGGCAAGTTGGTGGCCCTGAAAAGGGCCGTTTTGCCGCTCTCGCAACGGAGGAGCCTTCTCCATCCTTCCTTCCATTCCAGAGCCACCTCCTTACTTGGAGCTCGTGTACTTGGTCACCGCCTTCGTGCCCTCGCTCACGGCGTGCTTGGCCAGCTCGCCAGGCAGCAACAGCCGCACAGCGGTCTGGATCTCGCGGGACGTGATGGTCGAGCGCTTGTTGTAGTGCGCCAGGCGAGAAGCCTCGGCCGCAATGCGCTCGAAAATGTCGTTCACGAAGCTGTTCATGATGCTCATCGCCTTCGACGAGATGCCCGTGTCAGGGTGCACCTGCTTCAGCACCTTGTAGATGTAGATGGCATAGCTCTCCTTCCTCTTGCGCTTCTTCTTCTTGTCGCCCTTCGAAATGTTCTTCTGCGCCTTGCCAGCCTTCTTGGCGGCCTTCCCGCTAGTCTTGGGCGGCATCTCGAACCAACGTACGGCAGCAGCAACACCAGTAGCAAGCGCTCCGCTCTAGTCAGCGTCTCCCCACACAGTGGCACCCGCCGCCAGCCGCCGCCGCACCTTTACCAGCTCGCCCTGTTGCGGCCGCCGACCAATGGGGCGCGCGCGCAACCGGCCGCCGCACCCGAGCCCATAAAGCACCCCCACCCCGGCTGCGCCGGCACGCACTCCGCTGCTCGACTCGCTGCCGCTCGCACCGGTCGTTTTCGTTTCCGTTTCGTGTGCACCGTCGCTAGCCCATCGCCATGTCCGGACGCGGAAAGGGAGGCAAAGTCAAGGGCAAGTCAAAGTCCCGCTCAAGCAGGGCTGGGCTCCAGTTCCCGGTCGGCAGAATCCACCGCCTCCTGCGCAAGGGAAACTACGCAGAGCGCGTCGGCGCCGGGGCGCCCGTCTACCTCGCCGCCGTCATGGAGTACCTCGCGGCTGAGGTGCTCGAGCTGGCCGGAAACGCGGCCCGCGACAACAAGAAGACGCGCATCATCCCGCGCCACCTGCAGCTTGCCATCCGCAACGACGAGGAGCTCAACAAGCTCCTGTCGGGCGTCACCATCGCACAGGGTGGTGTCCTGCCCAACATCCAGGCCGTCCTGCTGCCAAAGAAGACCGAGAAGAAGGCCTAAAGGAGGCCAGGCAATCGCAGCCGCCGCGTGCTCCCCTGCACGCAACGCGCTTTGCCGGCTCGGCCCACAACAATCGGCCCTTTTCAGGGCCACCACACAAACCTACGTCCAAAGCAAAATTTCAGTCGTCCTCGCCGCACCTTGTTTTGTTTTAACTTTGCACCGTCACAGCACAGCCGCCGCCGGCGCACGTCCGCCATCTTGTCGTCCACACAGCCCGTGTGGCCCAAAACACACACACACACACACACACATTTTGCACGGTCGCAGTCGCCTTCCAAACCGACAACGGCAGCAATAATGACCATTGTTAAAGGGAGGCGTGTCGACACACCGCCCTCCACTCCCGCGCGCAACGGCCGTCGACACGAACGAAACAGCTGATCCGGCCGCCTATGCCCACACGCCTTGCCTCGGAAACCCCAACGCCGCCGCCGCAAACAAACACACAGAGCCAAACCACGCAAGCAAATAATCACCGCCTCTCGCACAACAACACACAGCCCGCCATCTCCGTCGCGATCGATACAAAGACACACAATAACAAACACACAAACGAAGCAGCTCCACACACAGCCAGCCACATGACACGTTTCCTTTCCTTCTCCCCTCCCAGTCACATCACGTCGCTCAAACGGAAAGAAAGAAAGAAACAAACAAACAACACAGCGCACACACGCAGCAACAACAACACAGACTCTTTCGCACTTTTCAACTTCCGAACAGTGTGGTGGCCCTGAAAAGGGCCGTTTTCTAGTCTCTCCCACCCACAAGCACGGCCGCGGGAAGGCCAGCGCCCGCTGCGACGCAGCCTAACCGCCGAAACCGTACAGGGTGCGCCCCTGCCTCTTCAGGGCGTACACCACGTCCATGGCCGTCACAGTCTTGCGCTTGGCGTGCTCAGTGTACGTCACCGCGTCGCGGATCACGTTCTCCAGGAACACCTTCAGCACCCCGCGGGTCTCCTCGTAGATCAGACCAGAGATGCGCTTCACGCCGCCCCTGCGAGCCAGGCGGCGGATGGCGGGCTTCGTGATGCCCTGGATGTTGTCGCGCAACACCTTGCGGTGCCGCTTGGCGCCACCCTTGCCGAGCCCCTTTCCTCCCTTGCCGCGGCCTGTCATCCTTCCTTCCTCGGGCAAAGCAAAACGTGCACAAACAGCAGCTGCAGCGGCTGGCGAGTCGGCTACGGTCTGCGCCCAGCGCGCCCGCCGCCCCCCTATATAGACTCTGGCCCGCCCTCCCCCCACCACGCGCAACCGAGGGCATATAAGCGCAGCACGGAGGCGCGCGGGCCCGTTGCATGCTACAGAGGCTGCACGGCCTTCCAGAGGGGCCGGAACCAGCAGCGAGGCAGAGGTGCTCCGTCTAGAAAGGTGCACTCTACCACCAGCTTCGCTGCCGCCACCAAAAGCGGGCTGCAGCGCTCCGACCTCCACGACAGAGAGATACAGCAGCCGTCTGCGCCGTCCACGGCTCCGCCCGAGAGGGCGGTGGCCGCGCCTGACGCGCGGGTCACCCGCTCGCGCAGGCGTCGCCGGCGCGGGGGGCGTGCCACCCGTGCCGCAGCGCAACAGACAGCCACCGACACTCCGCCGCAGCAGCAGCAATCAACCCGCGCTGCGCCTCGCCTACGGCCAGATACTGACGCTTCGCGACAGTCAACGCCACCAGAGAGCCCCCAGTCAACCGCCCCTGTGGCGGAGGTCGCCCCAGCGGCCCCTGGCGTCTCCACGGCACCAGAAGCAGCAGCCGAGCTCCGATCGCTTCTGCGATCGTTGAGCCAGGTGCTCGAGCAACTCCCGGTGCTCGTCACCGCGGCCACCGCGGCCCTCCAGGCCGGCGTAGCTCCCCAACCCCGCCATGGATAATCACCATGTCCACGGCCTCACCATCTGCGCGTTTAACGCCAACAGCCTGTACCCACAACAAGGGGAATTCAGGGAGTTCTTGCGCGACGAGGCAATAGATGTCTGCCTCGTGTGCGAGACCTTCCTGAAGCCTGGGGTGCATGTGAATGTTGCCAACTACCGGTGCTACCGCACCGACAGGCTGACCCACGGCGGAGGGACGGCCGTTTACATCAAGGCCTCCCTGAAGCACCATGAAGTTCAGCTTCCGCCCCTTGCCGCAGTGGAAGCCACTGGGGTGGCTGTTACCACTACGGCAGGGGTGATCACCTTCGTCGCGGCTTACAGGCCGCCGAGGGGACATCTCCAGGAGGCTGACTTCGATGTCCTACTGGCGTTGCGCGGGAAGATTTTCATTGCGGGTGACCTTAACGCTAAGCACACGCAGTGGAACTCCCGCCTCACCAACACCAGTGGCCGCCGCCTCCTCCGCGCCACGCAACGGCATGGCGCGATTGTGCTGGGGCCTTATGATCATACGGTATTTCCCAACCGAGGCCAGTCTGACGTGCTCGACATCGCGGTTCTGAAAGGTGTCGGGCACTTCACGTCTGCCACCGTCCGTAGCGCCCTGTCGTCCGACCACCTCCCGGTGGTCTTCGACATGGACGTCATAGGAGCGTCCCTGCCGGCCGCCCGCCGCAACTTCCGCGGCATCGACGAGGCGCGCTTCCGAGCGGAGGTCTTAGACCGCCTCGAGGGAGCGCCTGACCCGTACGTGGAGGGTGCCGACGGGGCACTGAACTTCCTCACGCGCCACACACTCGCGGCCGCAGAGGTGGCCACCCCCAGGCGGCCAGGACGGCCGCGCGAGATGTCGCGCCAACTCCCGCCGCACATCCTGGAGGCGATCACGGACAAGAATCGCCTCTTTCGGGAGTGGCAGCTCACGCGGCTGCCGGCAACGAAACGCCGCCTCAACAGGGCTCGGCGCGAGATTCGGGCAGCAATCGAGGAACACAGGAACCGTGACTGGGCGGGCCTTGTGGCCACACTCACGACAACGGACGGCAGCGCATGGCGGACCGCCAAGCGCTTCCTCCGGAGACACCAACGCGTTCCGCCTCTCCAAGTGGGGGGAAACGTCGTCTGCGAGCCAGACACAAAGGCGAGTGTCCTCGCAGACACATTCGCGGAGAACTTCCAACCCGCCGAAGGCGTCGTCGACGTCGACCACGTCCGCATGGTGGAGGACCGCCTGCCGGTCTTCCTCGCTGCGCGGGCCGACGACGACGAGATCGAGGAGATATCGGCGGAGGAAGTAGACCTGCAACTCCGTCGCCTCAATCCCAAAAAGGCGGGTGGCTCGGACGGGGTCACCAACTGTCTGCTGAAGATGCTGCCGCCGGAGATACACCAGACTCTGGCGGACATCTTTAACAGCATTCTTCGCACTGGCACCTACCCTTCCGCGTGGAAACACGCGGAAGTGATTGCCATACCAAAGAGCGGGAAGGACCCCCGCCAGGCAGCGAATTACAGGCCGATCAGCTTGCTCCCGTCCCTCTCAAAAGTATTTGAGCGGCTGTACGTGGGGCGGCTGCTCCGTCACGCCACGGAGCAGCAACTCATCCCGGAGGAGCAATTTGGGTTTCGGAGCGGCCATTCCACCAGCCAACAGCTGCTGCGCCTGGTGGAGCAGGCGATGCGAGCGCTGGAGACGCGGGAGTACCTCGGGGCGGTGCTTCTTGATGTCTCCAAGGCCTTCGACTGCGTGTGGCACGACGGCCTCGTGTACAAACTCTTTGCACAAGGGGTACCGACGTCACACGTGGTCCTGCTGCGCTCGTATCTCTCGGGACGAACGTTCCACGTCCGAGCAGACGGTGGCATCTCCACAGATAGACAGATCCGCGCGGGAGTACCACAAGGGTCGGTACTCGGCCCCCTGCTGTACTCCCTCTACACAGCCGACGCTCCGCGGGTGGCACGCGTGGAGTTAGCACTTTATGCTGACGACACAGCGCTGTTCACCCGCAGCATGAACGCGGCCGAGATGCGCCGTCGCCTCCAGCTCGGATGTGACGTCCTGGGAGCCTGGTCCACCAAATGGCGACTCAAATTTAACGCCGCAAAGAGCCAGGCCATTGTCTTCAGCAGGAAAAGGCTACCTCCGAACCTGCAGCCAGTCACGATCATGGGAGGCCCCATTCCATGGTTGCGGACAGGAAAGTACCTCGGGGTGACGCTCGATCGGCGCCTGACGTGGCTCCCCCACGTCCGCGAGGTCAGGGGGCGAGCAGTGGGACGTCTTCGTGCGCTGTACCCGCTGCTCAACCCCTCCTCCACACTCCCGCCAAGACACGGCCTCTCTCTGTATCTGGCCCTGGTACGGCCGATACTAGAGTATGCGGCCGTGGTGTGGGGCAACGCTGCCGCCACACACATCGCGGTGCTACAGCGAGTACAGAACAGGGCGCTGCGCCTTGCCCTTCATAAGCCGCCTCGCTATCCTACGAGGCTTCTGCACGAGGAAGCAGGCGTCCCGCTACTGCGGGACCGCTTCCGGCACATCGCCAGAGGGTTCTACAACGCTGCAGAACACTCTGGCAGCCGCCTGATTCGTGGGCTGGGCCACCAGGTCCACCACAGGCCGACTACACGTTGGCCCGACCTCCTGCGGGAGTAAACAAACTCCCACGGAGGCGATGACGCCACATAGAGCGCCTCCCTAGTCAGAGGCGCTCACCGAGGAAAATCCCTGAAGTTAGGAAACCAAATTCAAAAGAGAGGTATATGCAGGAACAGCAGCTACGCTGCTTACCCTGCCTCCACACCTGGCAGATGTTGCCAGTGTTTTGCAGTGAGTGAGTGAGCGCGGGCCCGTTGTCAAGGCAGCACCGGACGCCGCGCCGCACCTAACCTCCACGCACGCCGCTCCGCTACCGCTACCGCTACCGCTACCGCCATGGCCCGCACAAAGCAAACGGCCCGCAAGTCCACCGGCGGAAAGGCGCCGCGCAAACAGCTCGCCACCAAGGCGGCGAGGAAGAGCGCGCCCGCCACCGGAGGCGTCAAGAAGCCCCACCGCTACAGGCCGGGCACCGTCGCCCTGCGAGAAATCAGGCGCTACCAGAAGAGCACAGAGCTGCTCATCCGCAAGCTGCCATTCCAGCGCCTAGTGCGCGAGATCGCCCAGGACTTCAAGACCGACCTGCGCTTCCAGAGCTCCGCAGTCATGGCCCTGCAGGAGGCCAGCGAGGCCTACCTCGTCGGCCTCTTCGAAGACACCAACCTGTGCGCAATCCACGCCAAGCGCGTCACCATCATGCCCAAGGACATCCAGCTCGCGCGCCGCATCCGCGGCGAGCGCGCCTAAACCGCGCCGCGGCACCGCACCGCACCGCACCGCACAAACAAAAACGGCCCTTTTCAGGGCCACTAACATCTCTCCGTCGCGAGCAAACTTTGTCGGTCGCCTGCCTCTCGCCCCGCAACCCAAAAACAAAAAAAAACCACCACTTCCCGTCCGTCCGCCACACCCGCTCACTCTGCCTGCCTGCTAGCAGCGCGCAACAATCACACATCATCCCTCCCCGGCGCTCAAAGCGCACAATACCCAACGGCCGACGTCACACCGCACGGGTGGCTGGCCGGCCGCCGCTTTCGTTTCGAAAACAAAAAAAACCCGCACTCCACTCCGACGGCCAACGGCCAGGCAGGCGCGCGCGCTCGCTCGCTCTACGCGCCACCGAAATCCCCGCCGACTCCTTCCACATCTCAACGTGCCCCCCGTTGCAAAACATAACACACACACACACACACACACAAAGGAACAAAACAAAACAAAGACCAGACACGACTCGACAAGACAGACATCCGAGACGAACGAACGCAGGCAAGCCAACCAACGTATTCAAACAAAACAACGTGACAGAAAAACCAACCGTCGGCCGCCGCCACAAACACGGCGACAATCAACCACGACAACAACAACAACAACACCGCTTACCGCTACCGCCGCCCACACCCGCCACCGACCCCCGCAATCCAACCACCACGGCACGCAAACAGCATCCCCACGGGCATACAGAAACGCCAGACAGACACCCACACCAAACGCAACACGACAATCAAAACCTTCCCCGACGTGCTTTGATGGCCCTGAGAAGGGCCGTTTTGGGCCGCGCGTCTCTTGCGCGCCACTAGACGACGACGGGGGGTGGGGACGACGGAGTCAAGCGCCAAACCCTTCCTTTCTCCCATCTCTTTCTCCTCTACTCTACTTCTTCTTCTTGGGCGAAGCCTTCGCCTTAGACGGCGTCGTCGCCTTCTTCGGGCGCGGCGCCTTCGGCTTCTTCGTCGGAACCTTGGCGGCCTTCTTCGCCTTCGACGGCGACTTGGCCTTGGCCGGCTTGGCCGCAGCCGCCTTCTTCGCACCCGCGGGCGCGGCCGACGCCGCAGACGCCTTCTTGGCGGCGCCCGCCTTCCGACCGGTCGCCGCCTTCACGCCACCAGCCTTCTTTGCGCCGGCCGCACGGGCGCCCTTCTTCTCCTTGCTGGCCGGAGCGGCGCGCTTCTTCTTGGCACCGCCAGCACGAGCCTTGCCGCCCTCGGCCGCCCCCCCGCCGCCGGCGCCGGCAAGCTTGAACGAGCCGGACGCGCCCTTCCCCTTCGTCTGCACCAGCTCGCCCGCCACGACGGCCGACTTGAGGTACTTCTTGATAAACGGCGCCAGCTTCTCCGCGTCCAGCTTGTAGTGCGCGGCTATGTACTTCTTGATCGCCTGCAGCGACGACCCGCCGCGCTCCTTCAGACTCTTGATGGCGGCCGTCACCATCTCAGAGGTGCGCGGGTGCGCAGGCTTGGCGCGCGGCTTCTTCGCAGACGACGCAGACTTGGCCTTCTTCGTAGTGCCGGTGGCGGCGGGTGCCGCAGCAGTCTCGTTCGTAGCCGCCTGATCTGCCATTTCGACGACGCGCGTAACACACAGCGAGAGCGAGCGGGACGGCAGGCAGGCACGCAAGCACAGCACAGCAGCAGAGCAGAGAATCACAAGGCCCAGCCAGTGTCGCGGGCGGGCGCGGACGGCCGAGAGAGCGGCCGCCACTCTGCGCGCCGCCGCGCCGCGCCTCCCGCGCTTGCTACCGCCCAACGTCCGACAGCCTGTGCGGAGCAGCCCCAAACCTGCGCCACAACCGCCCGCGCCTTTCAAACCACCGAGGATGGGGCTACACACAGCCACACCACAGTCGCCAACCAGTCGCCACGGCAGCGCCGCAAACCACGGCCAAACTGCAGCTACCGCGCGCTACAGCCTGGGTCGGCCCGCCGAGAATCGCCGCCCCCGCCCAAATGCCGCCCCCACAGCCCCAGCCGACGACCCGCCACAATGGCCAAACCTTCGGCAAAACTCCCACACCGTCGCCGCGGCAGCCCGGCCAGCGCGGCCGGCGCCACAGCCACACAAGCCGAGGCGTGCGGCGATGACGGCCGTGCAAACGCGCCTCCGCCGCCCCATCGCCTTCCGTCGCCCTCCCGCCGTTTCCCGATCGGCCCGCAGCCGTCGGGCCACATCGCGCGCCGTCCTCCTCCTCTCGCCCGCCAACATTCACAGCCGTTTCTCAACAATTGCCCGCCGCAAACGGACGCCGCCTGCGCAACAGGCGCCGCCGCCCCTCGCCGCTTCCGACCCAACCCCTCGACCGAGGCAAACCGCAATCCGAATCTACAGACCAACCCAATCTGCCGTCAAGCACACACGACAGCCGACCTTACACGTTACGCGTTACACATTACGTTTACACGTCTACGTTAGGTTAGGTTAGGTTAGGTGGACGTGGGTTAGGTTAAGGGGACTTGGGTTAGGTTAAGCGTCAAACTTAGGTTAAGCATTCAAACACGTCAGGCGTCAGAGGTTAGGTTAGGTTAGGTTAGGTTAGGTTAGGTTAGGTTAGGTTAGGTTAGGTTAGGTTACACGTTAGGTTAAGGGGTCAGTGCTAGGTTAAGAAGCGTCAAACGTAGGTTAAAAAAGCGTTCAAAAACGTGAGGCGTGAGCCGGACAGCTTACCTTACGCAGACGTTAGGGGCTCACAGGCTGAGCTCACCTCGCCACACCACAGGTTAGGTTCGGTTCGGTTCGCTCGGCTCAGCGTAAAGCGCCGAGGTCAGGGTTACGTTCGTTCACCTTCGGGCGCCACACTTTCGGTTGAAAGGTCGCGACGGGACGACGTCGGCAGGCACGCCGCAAACGAACAAAAACGTACAGACGACGTCGGAAACCGCCGACAGACGGGGGAGCAGCACGACCACGACCAGACACCGAGCGCGAACGAGACACACGCGAACCACCCCCACCGGCCAAAGGGCACCACACAACAACCCAGAGCACCACGTGTCGACACCAGAGCAACCCGCCGCTCACGCGACATGGCTGGCACCGAAGGGCAACCGCCCGCAACTGCGCTTTCCGCGCCGGCCCGGATGCACGTCGTGCTACAACAACACCACTACCGTACACAGCCGCTGTTCACAACATCACTATCAATGGCGCGCCCGCGGCTCGCCGCCGTCGCCGTCGCAGTCGCAGCCCCAACACCAGCACTTTTGCACCACCATTCACACGCACCGCAACACAGCTCGCCGACACAGCCGAACAAAACAAACACCACACAACAACAGCAACAACGCCGCCGCCTCTACTTGTGCCGGCGACCCACCCCGCCGATGGCGCACCTTTCGCCAGCCGGCAATCGACACACACGCACCCACCCACCGGGGCCCAGTGCAAAAAAAAAAAAAAAAAAAAAAAAAAAAAAACAAAAACACACAAAAACAAAAAAACCAAACAACACAAACGACACGGGAAGCGCACACCGCCACTTCGCGCGCACGCCACCAACCAGTCGTCGTCTCAAAATAACAAACACAAACAAAATAAACTAACAACTAGGGCAACACAAAACAAAAACGCCTCGCACGAACCGCCCACAAAAAGGACAAGCACACGCACAGCCTCTGCTGACGACCACGACGCAGCGGCACGCTGCTCCTGTCCCGCGCCCCGCGCCCCACTCGATTCACAACTCACGCGACACCGTCAACGACGGGCTCGCTTCCCGCAACCTACCACCTTTCCGCCACGACGCACAGCCCCAGCCCCACCCGACGACGCCCGTGGCAACGACTGCACTTTCACCACCGCCTCCCCCTTCCCCCCCAAAACACACACACACACACACAGCCAGCCAAAAACGCACTCGCGACCCACACATGCACGTGCATCGGCACACGCCAACCAGTCAACGTCGACAACCACACGCAAGGCTCGAAACGAAACCGGCGTCCTTCCACGTTGCCATCAAGCTACGCGACACAAGACACAAGGAACCAACACAACAGCCGGCCCCACTAATTCCCACTCTCACGCCGCAAAAAGCACACCGAAACCGCCAAACGCACGCACATTCCCCTTCGCACTGACACCACCGACCGGCTCGCTACCACACACCTCTCGGCAGCCGTTTCACGCCAATTCGCCACACCGCCCACACAGTCGACAAGCGCCCGCCCTGTACGGCACACGCAACGACGCAGCGCAGCAAAGGGCGCCCGCAACACATACCTCTCCGCCGCCCGACGCGCCAACCGCCACACCACACCGCCAGCCACTCGCAAATTGTGCACTGCCACCAGCCACACGTCCAACACGCCGCGCCGCCTCCGGCCACCCGCCAGGGGGCGCTCACGTCCGCGACAACAGCGCGGCCCGCCGGGCCGGGCCGAACCGAACCGAGCCGCCGCTGCTCTGCACTCGGCACGGCCACACCCTGCTGCAGACCGGGCTCGTCCCTCTGTACGCGTCTGCCTGCGCATCAACACAACACGACCTTTTTCTTTTTTTCCTCTCTACCGCCATCCCTTCTTCTCGCGTTTTACTCGTTGTTGCAGCAGCGGCGCACACCTACACATCCACAGCCCCAGCCGAGCCGGCCTCACCTCAGGGCCCGCCGCCAGCGTCTCCTCCTCGGGCACAGGTGCGGTGCTGTGGCCGCCCATCCAACCGCATTGCTGGCCGTCCAGCCACCAGGCGTTCCCACTGCCGCGAGCCACGCCGCGCACCGACCCTGCTGCAGAAAACGAAGCATAGCCAGAGACCGACCGATACACAAAGCAAGCCGTCGCCTCGCCTCTTGTCCTTCCTGCCTTCCTTCCGCCCCCGCCCTTCTCACACCACCGCCTCTCCACTTTCGCCCCCCCCCCCTCCTTTTTTTTTTTTTGTTTTCTTCTTTCTTTCTTTCTTTCTTTGGCCCTCTCTCCTTCCCGCCATGGCGGTTACGGCACCGCCTGCAGCGGCAGATTTTTTGCGCCCACACGCCTACTCCTACCACCATTAACCTTGCCCTGCCCTGCCCATCAACGTCGCAGTCGAACCGACGCTTGCCAACACACTGCCCACGTTCCTTTCTCTTTTCGGCCTACGCCCATTACGCGCCGCCGCCACAGCACCTTCCCTTCCCACAACACACCGACGTCATCACACGCACCCAAAACAGGGGCCACGACCGTGTTCCTCGCCCACTCCCATCCCGCACGGTACGCACATTCCCAACTACTACCGCGCACCCTCCCTTTCCAATCTGTGTGTCTCTGTGTCTGTGTCCTGTCCGCGCGTGACGCCTCTCAACATCCGCCGTCCCCCGTCCCGTTTTCGCCCCCATGCCGTCGTCGCGCCGCCTCCTCCCCGTCCACCGCCGCCCCTGTCCGCCCCGCACCACACCATACACCGCTGCTTGTCCCGGCCGTTGCCACCAAAGGCGCCGACCGCAAACGCGCCACGCCGCAGCCCCCGTGCGTCTCGCGCTCGCTTGCATCTCCGTGCCGACGCTGCCTCTCTTCCCACTCGCACTCGACCTCGACAACACAGTCTTTGGCTCCGCCACTGCGTGTTCCGGTGGTACGCACGCTGCACCACGTATGTATTCATTACCAGAGCGATGGCGAGGCATGACAGCATCTCTGTCTGACCAGAGAGTTCTTTATCGCTGCTAGTCGGCGCTTGGACCGCGCCAGACGACAGTAGTTGCACGCACCGGGTCGCCAGGAACAGTTGTTATATATATTGTAGCGCGAGTCGGGAGAGGTAGTAGTCGGTCGACAGTAGTAGCGGGTGGACGGTTGTACTGAGCGGGCGTCGGCGGCGTGCTCTGCTCGTCTCGCGACTCTGGTCACGGTTCGGGACGATGTATAGTATATTGTGTTATAATCAAAAGGTGGTGTGACGCTGCATTGCGCAAATCTGATAACGTATGTTCATTGTACTTATTTTGTTCAACAACAAAAGCCCCACTATTACTTTTTTTCTAAAGTAACTTTTGTCTCTTAACGAAAAACATTCACTTTTTAAAGACTACTTCCTATGGCATTTCCCTCCAAGGAGTGCAATTAATTACCAGCCAGCACTCATTCATTGCACACAGCTGTGTAAGGGGTATCTACAATTGAGGAGCGGATATAAATGCAATTTTTTGTTTTTTTTTGTTTTTTGTTTTGTGTGTGTGTGTGTTGTAACCTCCCAGCAATATTTAAAATAATGGACAATGTTATTTACGGATGCTAATGGACATTGCGCTAATTGTAACCTCGCCCACAATGAGAGGTATTGAAAATGGCAACAAAAATGTGCAATTCGCAATCTGACTCAAATATAAAGTCTTCACACAACATTTACAAAAGTCCGTTCAGTGACAAGAAACTTCAATTAAACCGAAATATCGGTCTTTGGCCCTGTGCAAAACAATCAGAATTAAAAGTCTTACCTCCGAATAAATGGATGTCACATTTCTGCTCTGGTTGTTGCGCAGCGCTTGGAGGAACTGCATTGCAAATAATAATATTCTCTTTCTTTGTGATTTTAGTGACATTTTTCTTCAAAGAAGTGGAACGAACTCTTTAGTTCAATAAAAGATTAAATGTTTGAAAAATGCTTTTGAAATAAAAATTATTATTGGGGAACTTGTTGGAGAATAATTACAATAAATACAATTTCTCATTATCTAACGATTATATCAATTAACAGTATACCTTATTCACCATCTTGACCAGTGTTGCCGACCGCCTACATCACACAACCGCACTCGGCTGCTACTACTGACCGACCGCTCTGCATGACGACTATTAGCGTACTGCACGCGACGACTACTGACAGAGTACAGCCCTCAACTACACAGACTGACTGACTGACTGAGAACCGCTCGCAACACTCGCGCAGTCCAGCGCAAACTCTCTGGTCACAGATGCTACAATGTCTCGCCATCGCTACTATGTTACATACGTGTTTCAGTGTCTTTTTCATTGGGGTAACGATCTTTGGCTCTTTTTATTCTGAATACAGGGCCAAAGGTCAACGGCTGCTGCCCTTATACAATTTATCAGGTTTCATTATGTCTGTTGCAATGTTACATACGGTTCACTCTTTCATTAATATTATCGTTGGGTTTGTTTTGTAGGGACGTTAACATTCTGGCACATTTTTATTATCATCGGACTCTCTGCTATTTGTGCAGGGAGGTTATACCTGGGTCCATTTCCATTTACATTTTAATATTGATAGACTTTTTGTTTTCTTTTTTGTTTCTTGTTGTTTTTCCTTCTTTTTTTTTGTTGTTTTTTTTCTTTTGTTTTGTTTTTCCCGCTCTCACCACCACCGCCGCATCACGCCTTCCGTTTTCTTGGTTTCTTTTCTGTGCTTCAACATCACCGCGCCCCATTTCCACACCACAGCCATCAGCCTCCAAGACGGGCGGGCGCAGTGTGCCATTTCCGGCGCACAAGCACACCCGTACGGTACTCTCCTCGCCCCCACGCCACCAACAACACAGCGACCACGCGGCTTTCAGGCACGGCACGGCACGGCACCGGCGAAATGCGCCGCCCCCGCCCCTCCGCGCATCCGTCCGTCTCGCCACGTTCACTGACAGCCGCGTCTGCGGCTACACCACGACAACCACAACACAACACCGCTCCCCTCCCTGGCAACTCACATTGTTTTTCTCCTCCTCTTTTGCACAAACCACAACGCCGAGCACAGGCGCAAGCCACCCACACCGCGCCCCTCCCCGTCCCGTCTTTGGCCGCCGCTCCTCGTTTCCTCGTTTGCCCCCTCCCATCTCCCGAAATGCCATGCCAGCAGCGTTACGCATGCCCCTCCCCTGTCCACACAACACTACCGCCTAACGAACAGCCTTTTCCGGGCCACATGCAGGGCACGCCCACCTCCAAACGCTGCCAATTCACGGACGCACACACACACTCACTTTCTCGACACCTTTCTGTACGGAGGGTGCGTCATCTCGACCGTGACAGAGTGACGGCAACTATCGACGATCCATTTCCCCCCACTGGTAAAACATGTCCACTAACACCTACATACATCATTCAAGTACACAGACAATAGCATACACACAATGGGAGGGCACACGAACATGGACGGCACGGCACTGTCATACACTCTTCCTCAGAACCATATCAACAAACGTTACGTACATCCGGGAAAGCGAAAGCGAACGCGAAAGCGAAAGCGAAAGCAAAGGCAAAGCCCAATGCAGCCGTCAAAGGTAACGTTCACCACGGCAGACACTTGCAGCCGCGCCGCCGTTAAACGCATTTCAGTGCGGCTCCAATACGCCTCCGACACGGGAACGTTCCGTTGCTCTACGAATGCGTTTCTCCCCTTTTTCCCTTCCTCTCTCTTTTGCCCCCCCTCCTTGCACTCTTGCCTCATTCCTCACGTTCTGCCCAGACATTCGACCGATCAACGTCAACCTTTCGTTACCGTTCTCAGCGCGACGGTGTACAACAGTATGACGGGTGTGCCCAAGACTTCGGTTCAGTTGCGTGACGCCGGTCTATCGCGCCGATCGACAGTTACTCAGGGGGCGACGGATCGGACCACGTCACCGACACACAAAACACTTTCAAACAAACAAATACATACCGGATGGACACAGACAAACACGTGTACAGACATTCGCCAAACAAACGACCACCGCCGCCGCCGCCGTCGTCGTCTAGCGTGCATCTTGAATGACGACATCGGTGTGCGTGCGTCGTACGCAATCAGTCAGACACGGCTATCAAACATCAGAGTCGAATGGTACATCATCGTGCGTGTCGCCGTACACGTACAGTACAATACAACAACAATGCGTCTTAATGGCACGTTCATTTCAACGTCACTCACACACCTCCACGCTGCAGTTACGTCGCACCATTGTCAAACTCGGCGTACAGCAAAGGGAATAGTGGGCGGCAAAAAAACAAAACAAAAACCAAACAAAAACATTTCACATTTCACCCTCGCCATGTATGATGTGCAAAAAAACAAACCCGCAAACGGCCGTCGTTACGGTGACACAAAAGTCGCCGATCGCACTGTCCCCCCTCGCAGACGGGTAACACACACACACACACCCCAACAACACCAATGGGTCAAAAACCACGCCAACGAGGCGTGCCACCATTCCACGCCACGGCGACCAACCTCGTGGCCGTACCCCGCGCAACACGCTTTGACGCGCCCCCCCACCCACAATCAAAATGCACACATACATCACAGCCGTCCACACACACAAACAACAACAACAATTCCGCCCTTCCCGCAAAAGGCAAGTTGGTGGCCCTGAAAAGGGCCGTTTTGCCGCTCTCGCAACGGAGGAGCCTTCTCCATCCTTCCTTCCATTCCAGAGCCACCTCCTTACTTGGAGCTCGTGTACTTGGTCACCGCCTTCGTGCCCTCGCTCACGGCGTGCTTGGCCAGCTCGCCAGGCAGCAACAGCCGCACAGCGGTCTGGATCTCGCGGGACGTGATGGTCGAGCGCTTGTTGTAGTGCGCCAGGCGAGAAGCCTCGGCCGCAATGCGCTCGAAAATGTCGTTCACGAAGCTGTTCATGATGCTCATCGCCTTCGACGAGATGCCCGTGTCAGGGTGCACCTGCTTCAGCACCTTGTAGATGTAGATGGCATAGCTCTCCTTCCTCTTGCGCTTCTTCTTCTTGTCGCCCTTCGAAATGTTCTTCTGCGCCTTGCCAGCCTTCTTGGCGGCCTTCCCGCTAGTCTTGGGCGGCATCTCGAACCAACGTACGGCAGCAGCAACACCAGTAGCAAGCGCTCCGCTCTAGTCAGCGTCTCCCCACACAGTGGCACCCGCCGCCAGCCGCCGCCGCACCTTTACCAGCTCGCCCTGTTGCGGCCGCCGACCAATGGGGCGCGCGCGCAACCGGCCGCCGCACCCGAGCCCATAAAGCACCCCCACCCCGGCTGCGCCGGCACTCGCTGAGTGGCAGTCAAGGGTTGAGCTTGCTCCTCTGACTCGCGCACTGTCAGTCATAGGCCCCCGCTTGTACGGGTGACACACCAGGGGAATCTACGGCTTTGCTTTTATCAAAGCATCGGCGGGACCCAGTCAAGGTCTGCAGTAAGGAATTACGGCGGGCAGGATATTTTTTGGAGACGCCCGACAGCAGAATTGTCGTGTTTCCTTTTCCAACTGCGGGATGTCTAGCTCCAGTGGTGCTTTGGGGTCGAAGCGGTCAACCGCTGTCGACAAAAAGCGCGTCTTGTTGTTGCCGCGGGCCGCGTCGTCGGCCGTCTCGAGTACTTCGGCTGCCGCAGAGCCAGGCTCTGCCCCCCCCAAGGTTAGGGAAAATGTGGGCCAGGACCTGGGAGCCGGCCGCGGAACCGCAGAGAAGGTTTCCGCCGCCGCCGATCAGACCTCCGCGTCCACAAATACAGTAGGGCCAGCAATGCAGCCGGGATACCTAACGGTGTCAACGAAGGCTGTAACTGGCACCCCCCTGGCAGCAGCCCCACTTTCCGCCCCGGACATGGCAAGAAACACACAAACAAACGCAGTCATACATAGTACGCCGACAACAAAATATATTGTCAGTACTTGCAATCCTGCCCCTCCTAACCTCGTCCTATCTCCGCTCCTGCTTGCCCACGCCACCGGCACACTTCCCGAATTTCTCACGTCCATGAAGAATGGCAAGCAGATGCCCCGTCTGCCGACAAAAATCCTCCCCAAACCCACCCCCTCGTCACAATCTTCCACCCGCTCCAAATACCTTAAATCCCCCCCACTCAAGTCCACCACATCCGACCAGCGGCGTGCAAGGAAGGATAAGAAGGAGAAGCGCTCCAAGGGGAAGAAGAAATCCACCACCCCCACCCCAACCGCTTCCACACCCTCTGAGGAGTCAGCGCCCCCGACAGCACCTGTCGTCGCACTGGGAGGGGACCAGGAAACTCTTGCACTGGAAGGGAACCGCGTAACCGGGCAGGATTCGGACGGTTTCGTGCTGGCGAAGAAAACGTTTCGTCAGCCGAAGCTTCCGCCAGCCCGGGGGTTGGAACCCACCCCGAACAGATTTCAGGCGGTTGCTGATGAGCCTGAGACAACAACAGAAACCACCACAACGCAAACACAGAACCAAGTCGCCCACCACCTCCCCCCGATTGTTGCTGAGTTTGCCCACAGCTATGAGGAACTCTTCGAGCTGTTGAAGGCAGAAATCGGGGGAGGCAGTTTCCAGGCAAAACCTGCTGGTGGGGACAAAATCAAAATCACACTGCACACACTAGAACACTACACAACAGTCAAAACACTTTTCACAAATAAAAACATACCACACTACACGTTCCCCACAACA
Source organism: Schistocerca americana (assembly GCF_021461395.2). NCBI lineage: Eukaryota > Metazoa > Arthropoda > Insecta > Orthoptera > Acrididae > Schistocerca > Schistocerca americana. Next base: position 372,678 of record NW_025725351.1, on the reverse strand, counting down.
AAAACAAGGAACAGGAACATCGTAATACGAGACCTGCCAAGACGAGTGTCCCCCCAGGCAATCAAAACAGATTTGACTGCCCAGGGGTACGTCGTCAAGGCGGTCCAACAGATGGGCAACATAAACAGCAAGTGGCCACTATACCAGGCCACACTCCCGGACATCCCCCAGAACAAAAGGGAGATAAAGATGGTTCTGGCAGTGCCTGTCACCACCGAACCACTGCGCCGCAAGAACAAGACGGTGCAGTGCTTCAGGTGTCAGGGCCTTAACCACATCGCCGCCTACTGCACCATGCCAGTAAGGTGCAGGAAGTGCGCCGAGGCCCACGACACAAGAACATGCACACTTCACCACACAGACCCACAAATAAGGTGCGCGCTGTGTGGCAAAAACCACACGGCGGGCTACCAAGGTTGTGAGGTCCACAAACGACACACACAACAGGCAAAGGGCGCAAAGGCCGCCCCCCACACACACAAACAAAACACCATAAACCCGCCAAGACACACAAGAAAACAAACCATGGCAACACACACGGACAAGGCCTGGGTAAAACCAAGGCCGGACACACCGAGGGCGACATATGCGGAAGTGGTCTCTCCACTGAGGAACCACGAAAGCGTAGCCCAACCATCACAACACCAGACACTATCACGAGAACAACACCGGGAAACACATAGCAACAACGACCAGGTCCACCATGACGGAGGAAGGCCCAGGGAACCCCACACACACTCTCCCCCCATGGATCAGTTGTTAGGCGTAATGGTGCAGACCATGAACCTCGTCATGGAAATGATGAAGGAATTCAGGGAAGCCCAGAAGCAGAACACACAGATCCTCGTCGCCCTTCAGGCAACAGTCCAGCAGTCGCTCCCCTCTGCGACTTCCTCAGTAGTATCGACACCCCATCATGAATAGACGACCAAATATTCAAGGCCTGACAATGTGCGTCTTTAACGCAGACGGCATTGTTAATCAAGAGGTCGAGTTCCGAGAACTCATGAAGGAGTTCTCCATCGACATATGCATGATGGGGGAAACCCACCTAAAGCCGGGAGTAAAAGCGACAGTTCCCAACTACATTAGCTACCGTAAAGACAGGCCAACCCAAGGCGGAGGAGTGGCCATATATGTAAAAAGAGGGATCCCCCACCACCAGGTATTCTTACCAGCTACCAACAAAATCGAAGCAGTGGCGGTGGAAGTAACCACTGCCACTGGACCCCTAACAATTGTTGCAGTCTACCGACCCCCACATGACCAGATAGATGAGGGAGACATAGCTGCTCTAGGGCAAATTGAAGGCAAACTCATAATAGGGGGAGACTTCAATGCCAAACATCCCGATTGGAATTCTAGAGTAACCTCCAGAGCAGGCGCCAAACTGCAACAACTAGCGCGCGCCCACCACTTCGAAACATGGGGTCCAGTCGAGCCCACACATTTTCCGAAAAACGGAAGCAGGCCCGATGTGTTAGACATAGCTCTCACCAGGAGGATCGCAGGGTTCGTGGCCGCTAGGACAATCAACAGAATGTCCTCCGACCACAACCCAGTGATTCTGGAGGTCGATGTGGGAGAATGGGTAGCACTCCCACGGTACCAGACGTCGTACAAACGAACAGACTGGGAGCGATACCAAGAAACTGTCGCCTCTGATATCGCTCGCGCTCCGCCACCCACTGCGGAAACAGTAGAACAAGCGCTACAAGACCTAACAGGCACCATCTTGCAGGCAGCGGAAGAAGCCACCCCTCCACAAAGGGATGGCCCACCGCCGCAAATACAGCTCCCGGAACACTTGCTAGCTCAAATTCGACACAAGAACAGAGTGGCAAAAGAGTGGAAGATCACCAGAAATCAGGCCACCAGGAGGCTGCTCAATCGTCTACAGAGAGAGCTGAAGGTAGCGCTCAATGAGCACAGAAACCAGCAATGGCAAAACCGCCTCACATCTCTCAAAGTAGACGACCATACACTATGGCAAGCGACCAAACAGTTTACAAAACGACGCGCTAGGATGCCGCCACTGCATGGCGAGCGGGGACTGGTCTACAGCCATGCTGGAAAGGCCAACGCCCTCGCCGACTCCTTTGAGAAGCAGTTCCAAGCGGCACAACCCCAGGATGAAGAACATGAAGAGGTAGTCAGTCGTCAACTGGCCGTCTTCCTCAATGCCGAGGAGGACCCAGAGGACGAACCCATACTTTTTGCCCCCGAGGACGTGGCAAGAGTAATCAGGTCCCTCCCAACAAAAAAGGCGCCAGGGCACGACAGTGTCACAAACCAGTTAGTCAAAAAACTCCCACCCACAGCGATCACACACCTCGCGAACGTCCTCAACGAGATTACTCGTTCCCGCGTTTTCCCAGCTTGCTGGAAACATGCGGAAGTGGTCGCGATACACAAACCAGGGAAAGACCCTCTATTCCCGCAGCACTACAGGCCGATTAGCCTCTTGCCAACACTCAGCAAGATCTATGAGCGCCTCCTGCTAAGACCCATACAACAACATATTACCAGAGAGCAAATTCTGCCGGATTTCCAATTTGGGTTCCGGCAGAACCACTCTGCCCCACAACAGGTCATGAGAATGGTTGAAGCAGCCACAGAGGGCTTCAACCACAGAGGCTACTGCGGGATAGTGCTACTAGACGTAGCCAAAGCCTTTGATTCAGTCTGGCATAGAGGGCTACTCTACAAGTTGTACACACAAGGGTTTCCCGGGAGCATAGTTCAGCTCATTAAGAGCTATCTCACGAATAGGACTTTCTCCGTCAAAGTAGAAACTGCCACCTCCACCAGAAGGCGTATTCGTGCCGGGGTGCCACAGGGATCGGTCCTGGGGCCCGTATTGTACAGTTTGTACACTGCGGATACTCCGACGGCCCCCCTGGTGCACACTGCACAGTACGCTGACGATACAGCCTTCTACACGAGAAATGCGAACAAGGACCTGGTCATCCGTAGGCTACAAAAGGTTTTAGATGACACAGAAACTTGGGCCCGTCGCTGGCGCATCACAATCAACTCCGAGAAGACGCAGGCAATGCTGATTACCCGCAGGCTCGGAAGGCGCGAACCTCCTCAACGTCCCCCCCTCCACCTTCACCTAAATGGAATCCAACTCCCCTGGCGCAGAACCGCCAAGTACCTTGGCGTAACCTTGGACTCTCGTCTTACGTGGAAACCCCACATAGACGAGGTCCACAGGAAGGTCTGCGCCAGAATGTCCATTCTATACCCTATCCTGAACACAAACAGCTCCCTTCCCTTCCCAGTAGCAGTAAATGTTTATCAGGCCCTGATCCGGCCAGTAATGGAGTATGCGTGCCCTGTCTGGGGATACGCGGCAAAGCAGCACCTGGACAAACTCCAGAGGCTGCAGAACCGCGCCCTCAGAAGGGCACAGCATCTACCACTCGGATTCCCCATAGACGACCTGCACGCCGCAGCCGAAATCCCACTCCTGAGAGAGCGTTTTCAGGATCTGGCAAGGGCCTTCTATGAGGGTTCTTCCAGATCCGAAAACGCGCTCATCCACTCCCTAGGTCGGTATGACATGTCCCGCGACAAGCATAAGCGCCCTATGACGATCTTCGACGATTAAGTCAAAGAGAAAATCCCAAAACCCAATCCCTAATCCAGTTCCTTCCCATATAACACCAATCTTTTCGCCTACCTCAGGCAAGTACTAGACTCACACACAACAAACATCACAAGTCACAGACACCAAAAAACTATAGAAAAATCACACACACACGTTCACAGGGGAGTAAAAGCCGAAAGGCTACAGACTCCCCCATACACACTTCCCCAAAGAGGGGAAAGTAAAAGATGTGAGCAGCAGCAGGCTGCGCCGGCATTCCCACGCGTACGCACGCGACGCACGCACGCACGCACTCCGGCACGCGCACGACGGATACGTCATGGCTGGACGTAGGAAGGGCAGCAAGATTGTGGCCGCGCTGGAACTCCTGGCCGATGCCATCGGCAACGACAGCGGACGCAGACGGCGCCCGAAGAGGAAACAGCGCACCGAGCTACAATGCTTTAAGTGCCAAAGAATGGGGCACATCGCTAAAGTGTGCAGGGGCACATTAGCGTGTCTGAAGTGTGCTGAGGCGCATGATACACGTAACTGCACCAAGCCCCGCGACGCGGCTGCCAAGTGCGTGAATTGCGGCGGTGCCCACGCCGCAAACTCGCGCAGCTGCGCCTACGTGCGGGGCTACAGACGCAAGATGGCCGCCCCACGCCCTGCAACGGCACGTGGCGTCGAGACGGACGCCCCACCCCCCCGCTCCCGCGAGGGTGGTGGATCGTGCCGCCGCGAAGCCGCCACGGACGACGCACTAGCCGCCTTCCACACCGCGCTCGCGGCCGAGAGGGCCGCCATGAGGGAGGAACTCGCGGCTGTTCACCGCCAGCTGCAACAGCTGCGTGAGGAGCTGCGGGTCCTTAGGAAGACGGCTACTCCCACCGCCAGCTCCACTGCGAGTCGGTCAGCGGGGGTTGACGCCTCCACTCAAACGGAGCCACCAGCGCCGCCAGTCAACGTGACGGGCGGACCGGAAGCACCCATGGACATTGAAGTGGAGCAGCCTGCTCTCCCTCCCGACGGGGAGGTCGAGCCGCGGGCACACGACGAAGAGACGCACACTGTGACAGCACCACTTGCTGAGACGGTGACTGAATGCCTGCCGCTCCCCACGGAGCACAGCGTTCGGCCTGTGCTGCAGAAGATCGCCGCGTCTCTTCGGGACGGCACCTACCCACACCTTGACAACCCCTACCCATTTACTCCGCCCGACAGGACGAAACCGGCCCTTCCTCACCAGCCTTACGGACCAGTGAGGAACAACAAGGGTCTTAGGGGACTGGTATCGAGGAAGGACCTGGCCATCATCAATCAACACCCTGTCTTCACGCCCGCGGACTGGGAACACATCTTTGTGGTCTCAGCCTGGGGCGCGGCGGCTGGGGATGTTCGCCCAGAAATACAACAGCATCCAGCATACCAGCAATTCCAAGAGCTCGAGAAGAACTTCACTATGGAAGGAATGAACCGATTCATTGAACAGAATCCAGACTTCATGCATGTATTATGCCAGAAACCGTCTACTTCGCCAGTCAAACCAGCGAAGTAGCAAGAGGCCCACCCCATCGAGAGGCCATCCTGACAACACCTGAGCAGTTTAAGGAGGAACAGCAGCATCGCTGCTTAGCCTCCGTCACCACCGGACCGAGGAAGTCCGTGATCTCGAAGACTGTGCAGACTGTGTGCGCCGGCATTCCCGCTCACGCCGCGGAGAGTACACGTTAGTTCGTTGTCGCTGTTGGTTATCGTGATGTCGGGACGCGGAAGTGGACGCAAAGCTGCTGCCTTGGCTGAGTTGCTGCTCACGTTAGCAGGACCTGCCGGGAAGAAGAAGAAGAAGTCTACACCGCAGTGCTTTCGCTGCCAAAAGCTTGGCCACGTCGCCAAGCACTGCAGCGGAGCAGTCGCGTGTTTGAAGTGTGCGCAAGCACACGACACACGCGACTGCAAGAAGCCGAAGGACGCCCCCTGCACATGCGCCAACTGCGGTGGCGCACACGCGGCTAACGCCCGTTCCTGCGCGTACAGGAGAAATTGGCGTGGACCAGAGAAGACGCAGAAGCAAGTGACCACCACACGCGAAGAGGTGGTCACTCGCTCAGAAGACGCCATCACCAGGCGCCTCAGCGACGCCGTAGAAGAAGCCATGTCCGCCTTCAAATCCGCCATGGCGGAAGAGAGGGCGGCCATGCTGGCGGAACTGGGCGAGGCTCGGCGTCAGATTGCTGAGCTGACGCAGGAGCTTCGCTCAGCCAAGGCAGCTTCCGCCACAGCGGTCGACACCGCCAGCCAGACGACTCCTCCTCGAGAGAAGAAGTTTGCGACGGTGGCCACGCAGACCGACGTGCCTGCCGAAGGGGAGGCAACACTGCCCAAGACGGACGCAGAAGCAGAAGCGCAAGAAGAAGGGTGGGAAGAAGTCCCATTCCTCCCGCTTCCCGACATGTACAGCGCAAGCGCTGTGACGCAGAAGATAGCTGCATCGCTTCGCGATGGTACATATCCCCACCACGACAACCCTTATCCCTTCGTTCCTCCTAACCTTTCTAAACCTTCACCTCCACACCAACCAATCGAATATCCAGAAGGCCTTGTTGGTCTTTCCAAGGAGGATTACGATCTGATCAATTCCTTCCCAATTTTCACAGAGTGGCAAATGCGCTACGTCATCTTCGCTCTCGTCCACGGAGAGTATGAGAAAGCTGGATACACTGTATCCACTATCCCAACCGAGGGAGAGCCCTCAAGTAAGAAGAAGAAGAAGAAAAGTCGTCACACCGACAAATACAGAAAATAGGTTATCGGCACTCCTTGCCAGTACAGAACAACCTACAAGTCAAGAAAGAAGACTCATCAATCATCCGAGGGGAGTAAAGGCCAACAGGCCACAAACTTCCACCTGAACCTCCTCACAGTGAGGAAGTCAGAAAAGGAGCAGCAGGCAGGCTGCGCCGGCACGCACTCCTGTGCTTGACTCGCTGCGACGCGGACTCTGTGCTGCTAGCCTCGAGCCTCGAGAACACAAAGAGCGAACAAAGGAAGCGGGAAATGCCTTCCACTGAAGTGTAAGCGCACTCCCGACCTGAGTTCACTCAAACGAGTAAAAGCAAATTGTCGTGTTTCCCAACACAGCTAGGCGAGATGTTCTGGAAAGCTGGAACGTAGGGAAACCGATAGTCAGGGATTGTCGCAAGTCAGGGCCCTGTCTGCGGACAGACCAGCCCGCGCTTGCAGCGCAAAGGCTAGAATAGTAGGGAGAGTCTCACACTACACACACTAGGAGGGAGACCACCACACTACACTACACCTCACTGAGAAATACAGCCACAACATAGCAACACGCGGAAGGACGACATGTCGTCCCAAGCGACTACCAGCGCGTACGAAAGCTCACGCATAATCATCGCAGGTGACAACTCTGCACCGACGATGACGACCGCGAACACAAAGCCAACCCTACCACTGACACAGGACCAAGAATTGATGCCACCGCCAAGTCACGAACCTGCACCCGCCCACGCCTCAGACAAAATGCTTTCTGACACAACGGACGACGAAAGCCAACAAACTGGAGACCGCAAACGTGCGAGGAAGACGACCGCTAGCTCAAAGCCAAGACCAAAAAAACCCGCGGACACAAAACCAAAAGCGACAAAAACGCCACAAACAACAAATAAAGACGCACCGATCGACAGACCCCAGCCGCAAGACAACGTACCACTCCAGCAGAACACACAAGAAACGACAGAAACACACGGAAAAACTGACGAACAAGATGATGACGACCGGGAATGGGAGACAGTAACCAACAAACGCACCCGAAGAAACACGGCAGACAAAACGGACACGCAGATGCAACCGGAAACACAAACCAGGGAGGAAATCAAAATAAAAATTGAAAATCTCAACACAGGAGAAACACAGAAGTCGCTGTATGAACAATTCAAAATACTAAATGTACTGCAACACGTACAAGACATGGTCGTGTACCCAAACCGCACAGCCATAGTTACAAGCTTCCACCCTGACATCGAGACAATCATCCATAGGACCATATGCACCCAATATAGACCAGAAGCGAAGGCAACGAGAATACAAAAGCTCAACAGACAAACACAAGCCAAACAGACCGCAGAACCATCACTCAGCGTGGTGATAACTAAGGTAACCCATGATGTCACGGAAAAGGACATAGAGGACGAATTAACAAACCAGGGGCTCGAGTTTACGAAAGTAAAAAGAATAACCTCGAGAGAATATGGGAAACCCATACAAAAAATAAGAGTCATAACCCGAAACAAAACAACAGTAGACAACCTGCTCAACAACCATTTTAGAATTTTTCACAAGTTCCATCCAGTAGAACAGTCCCATGTACCACCACCACAACCGGCTCAGTGTGCAAGGTGCCACACATTTGAACACACTACCGAGAATTGCAAAAGCAAACCACTTTGCAACAGATGCGGAGGGCCACACACCATAGCAAACTGCCTGAAAGACATAAATAAACCAACCTGTGTCAACTGCGGCGGACAACATCTATCAACGGACATCAAATGCCCAAAACGACCAAAAACACCAGTGTCAATAGAAGCCACAGCCAAGATCGTCTGCACAGATGAACCGATGGGTGAAAAAACAGACGACAAGCAAAAAGTACAGATGGTAGTGTGTGAGGACTTCCTTCGAGCGACAACGATGGCACTTATAAACATACTCCCTGACCGAAAGCAACTCGTTGTAACAGCCATGAAAGACATCTCCAAGTCCTTTTTCAGACGAGAAATGAATGTATCCCAAGCGTGGAACCGCATTCATTTCAGTATTTCCCGCACAGAGAGCAACCGAGACACTGTAGGGGAAGATAACAAACAAACAGAAAAACAGCAAGTTCGCTAGCAACAATAGGATGGGTACTAGAATAGGGTTTGTAAATGCGAATGGCTGCAATACCAAAAAACCACTAATCGAACAATTAATCAAGCAAGAAAAGATCCAATTACTGGGGATGACAGAAACTAGGGTGGGGCAAGCCCCAATAAACATACTAGACTATGTATGCTATCGCAAAGATGACGTGACCGAAGCGAGACACAGAGGATGGGCACATGGCGGAATAGCCATTGTACATCACAAAAAGTTAGCGACCGCCGAGGTTGAACTGCCAAGATGCTTCGACAAACACAAAGCAATAGTAATAAAAGTAGCAGCCAAGCCATTTAGAGCGATCCACATAGCAGTTATATATGTCCCCCCTACTGAAGAAATCCCAAAGGATCTACTAAAACACATCTGTAACTTAGGGCCCAGCATAATTCTAGGAGACTTCAACGCAAGATCAATTAACTTTGGAGACAAACGGACAAATAGAAACGGAAGACAACTGGAAGAACTGCTAGAAGAAAATCCACACATTCTGAAAATGCATAACACCAAGCCCACGTTCATAAACCACACAGGAGACTCGACACCAGACCACATACTACACACAACAGACTTAGCTAGGCACATAGGAGACGTAGACATCGGAGACAGCATAGGAAGCGACCACCTCCCACTCCTAACGACCACCACAGCTATTAACCCAGAAAGAATGAAACCGACAACAAAAACATACAAAGACAGAAAAAACATAGACAATAATAAATACATTACCTACATCAAAGAAAACATAAGGACAACACACGAACAGATCAGAAACCAGGAGGAAATGGAGAAACTGAACGACCACATCAAGACAGTAATCAGTAATGCCATCGAAACCAGCGCCCCAACACGAAGAGTTATAGAAGGAGGCGAAAGGATTCCTGCGAATATACTCGAACTTATAAAACAAAAACGAAAAGTATATACGCAATTCAAAGAAAACCGTGACCCAACAATAAAAAACCAGTGGAACCGACTAAACGATCAAGTTAAATTCTTACTGAGACAACACAGAGCCAGAACCCTCAACAACAAGATTCAGAAACTAGATCCAAAAAACCCAGCAGACTTTTGGAAAAAATTTAAACGCATTACACACGAAAAGCAAAACCAAGACCCACCACTAATTATAAACGGAGATATTATACCATGCGAAGAGAAGAAAGCCAACGAATTTATGAAAGTGCTTAAGGAAATATACACACATCCTCAAGACGAGAGGTTTAACGAAGAAACAGAAAAAACAATAGAAACCGAAACAACAAGAACACTAGAGGAGCCGCAAAACATGGTATATGACGAAGATCAAACAACACTCATACAAGACATCACATCAAAGGAAATTGAAACAGCAATAGCATGCGGGAAAGTAACAGCACCCGGCGCGGATGGCATCACACGACACCACCTAAGGCTGATACCACAGGAAATAATCATACCACCACTCAAAAACCTATTCAACGCCGTACTCAGACTGCAGAAAACGCCACAACAGTGGAAAGATGCACAAGTTAAGATGCTGCCGAAGCCCCTAAAACCAAAACATGACCCAAAGTCATACCGACCTATAACATTACTGCCAGTAATAGGCAAAACCTTCGAATCAATACTCACTAATAGAATACAAAAATTTGCAGAAAAACGACAAATTCTACCAAAAGAGCAAAGCGGATTTAGGAAGAATAAAAGTACAATAGACCCAATTTTCCGCCTTATCAGCAACAGCACAGAAGCCATAAATACAGGAAATGTAGTAGCAGCGCTACTGCTCGACATAGAGAGAGCCTTCGATAAAGTATGGCACTTAGGGCTCATACACAAACTAATTAAAAACGACATCCCTTTAGAAATAGTAAAACTAATAAAAAACATCATTACAGAAAGGGACATAAAAGTAAAAGTAGGGGACAAACTATCAGAGACGCTCAGACCACTGGCAGGAGTGCCACAAGGGGCAATCATATCGCCACTCTTATATAATATATATACATCAGATATACCAAAGCCAGTTGGGCTAAATGAAGAACTTGCCCTATATGCTGATGACACAGCGTTCTGGTGCCACGCCCCAACAACCGAAATGTTATCAAAGAAAACCAGCAGATACATTAAATCATTAGAAAAATGGATGTCTGCATGGAGAATTAGGCCAAACCCGACCAAATCGCAGCTACTAATAATCCACCACAGAAACTTCACACAGCTTAAACAACAAAACCCAGAAGACATTGAAATAACACTCTGGGGACAAAAAGTAGAACCAAAGAAGACAGCCAAATACCTAGGACTAGAGATTGATAACCTACTCAATTGGAAGACCAACACAACACAAAAAATAGGAATAGCCAGCACAAAACTAGCCAAAATCAAACTACTACAACATAGAAACGGAGGTGCAGCAACACCAATAGTGCTACATATATATAAAATGTACATAAGACCAATACTAGAGTATGCAGGAATAGCATGGTGCGGAAATGTAACACAATGTAACCGAATTAAATCCACAGACAGAAGAATGCTAAGGACACTAGCAAGAAAACCAAGAGAAAGAACGGCAACACTACACACAACCCTTGATACAGACTCAATGGAAGAACGATTAACAAAACAGATAGCTACATACGGTGACAATAGACTAATCACGAACGAGACAATAAAAGACATAATCATCAAACCGCCATTCCACCTCAACCTACCACGCTACAAGTACCCTTACCCACCACAAATCGCCGCAATAGCAACAGAACAAATTCACCCCGGAAAACACAAGGATTTAGAAACAGTCACAACAGGAAAACAACTCCCAGAGCACCTGCAGTTCCACATCATGCTAGACTAATTAAGAGACAGAATGAAACAGGAATGACACCCAACCCTGGCTGAGGTTTTATGGGGTTTCCCTCAGCTGTAAGACAAATGTCAGGGCTGTGTATAGTCCCCAAATCCAACAAACCAACTAACAAAATAATAATATAGCAAAACGCTAATAAATATATATATATATACGTATAGGAACAGAAAATAGAAAATCTGAACAAAACTACCCAAACTATGAAATAAAAAGTGCCACAACAGAATAACATAAGAATAAGATAAGGCTCCAAAGCGGCATTAAGCCCTCCATGAGCCCGCCCCACCCTTCCGGTGGAGGAATGAAAGTTAAAAAAAAAAAAAAAAAAAAAAAAAAAAAAAAAAAAAAAAAAAAACTCCGCTGCTCGACTCGCTGCCGCTCGCACCGGTCGTTTTCGTTTCCGTTTCGTGTGCACCGTCGCTAGCCCATCGCCATGTCCGGACGCGGAAAGGGAGGCAAAGTCAAGGGCAAGTCAAAGTCCCGCTCAAGCAGGGCTGGGCTCCAGTTCCCGGTCGGCAGAATCCACCGCCTCCTGCGCAAGGGAAACTACGCAGAGCGCGTCGGCGCCGGGGCGCCCGTCTACCTCGCCGCCGTCATGGAGTACCTCGCGGCTGAGGTGCTCGAGCTGGCCGGAAACGCGGCCCGCGACAACAAGAAGACGCGCATCATCCCGCGCCACCTGCAGCTTGCCATCCGCAACGACGAGGAGCTCAACAAGCTCCTGTCGGGCGTCACCATCGCACAGGGTGGTGTCCTGCCCAACATCCAGGCCGTCCTGCTGCCAAAGAAGACCGAGAAGAAGGCCTAAAGGAGGCCAGGCAATCGCAGCCGCCGCGTGCTCCCCTGCACGCAACGCGCTTTGCCGGCTCGGCCCACAACAATCGGCCCTTTTCAGGGCCACCACACAAACCTACGTCCAAAGCAAAATTTCAGTCGTCCTCGCCGCACCTTGTTTTGTTTTAACTTTGCACCGTCACAGCACAGCCGCCGCCGGCGCACGTCCGCCATCTTGTCGTCCACACAGCCCGTGTGGCCCAAAACACACACACACACACACACATTTTGCACGGTCGCAGTCGCCTTCCAAACCGACAACGGCAGCAATAATGACCATTGTTAAAGGGAGGCGTGTCGACACACCGCCCTCCACTCCCGCGCGCAACGGCCGTCGACACGAACGAAACAGCTGATCCGGCCGCCTATGCCCACACGCCTTGCCTCGGAAACCCCAACGCCGCCGCCGCAAACAAACACACAGAGCCAAACCACGCAAGCAAATAATCACCGCCTCTCGCACAACAACACACAGCCCGCCATCTCCGTCGCGATCGATACAAAGACACACAATAACAAACACACAAACGAAGCAGCTCCACACACAGCCAGCCACATGACACGTTTCCTTTCCTTCTCCCCTCCCAGTCACATCACGTCGCTCAAACGGAAAGAAAGAAAGAAACAAACAAACAACACAGCGCACACACGCAGCAACAACAACACAGACTCTTTCGCACTTTTCAACTTCCGAACAGTGTGGTGGCCCTGAAAAGGGCCGTTTTCTAGTCTCTCCCACCCACAAGCACGGCCGCGGGAAGGCCAGCGCCCGCTGCGACGCAGCCTAACCGCCGAAACCGTACAGGGTGCGCCCCTGCCTCTTCAGGGCGTACACCACGTCCATGGCCGTCACAGTCTTGCGCTTGGCGTGCTCAGTGTACGTCACCGCGTCGCGGATCACGTTCTCCAGGAACACCTTCAGCACCCCGCGGGTCTCCTCGTAGATCAGACCAGAGATGCGCTTCACGCCGCCCCTGCGAGCCAGGCGGCGGATGGCGGGCTTCGTGATGCCCTGGATGTTGTCGCGCAACACCTTGCGGTGCCGCTTGGCGCCACCCTTGCCGAGCCCCTTTCCTCCCTTGCCGCGGCCTGTCATCCTTCCTTCCTCGGGCAAAGCAAAACGTGCACAAACAGCAGCTGCAGCGGCTGGCGAGTCGGCTACGGTCTGCGCCCAGCGCGCCCGCCGCCCCCCTATATAGACTCTGGCCCGCCCTCCCCCCACCACGCGCAACCGAGGGCATATAAGCGCAGCACGGAGGCGCGCGGGCCCGTTGTCAAGGCAGCACCGGACGCCGCGCCGCACCTAACCTCCACGCACGCCGCTCCGCTACCGCTACCGCTACCGCTACCGCCATGGCCCGCACAAAGCAAACGGCCCGCAAGTCCACCGGCGGAAAGGCGCCGCGCAAACAGCTCGCCACCAAGGCGGCGAGGAAGAGCGCGCCCGCCACCGGAGGCGTCAAGAAGCCCCACCGCTACAGGCCGGGCACCGTCGCCCTGCGAGAAATCAGGCGCTACCAGAAGAGCACAGAGCTGCTCATCCGCAAGCTGCCATTCCAGCGCCTAGTGCGCGAGATCGCCCAGGACTTCAAGACCGACCTGCGCTTCCAGAGCTCCGCAGTCATGGCCCTGCAGGAGGCCAGCGAGGCCTACCTCGTCGGCCTCTTCGAAGACACCAACCTGTGCGCAATCCACGCCAAGCGCGTCACCATCATGCCCAAGGACATCCAGCTCGCGCGCCGCATCCGCGGCGAGCGCGCCTAAACCGCGCCGCGGCACCGCACCGCACCGCACCGCACAAACAAAAACGGCCCTTTTCAGGGCCACTAACATCTCTCCGTCGCGAGCAAACTTTGTCGGTCGCCTGCCTCTCGCCCCGCAACCCAAAAACAAAAAAAAACCACCACTTCCCGTCCGTCCGCCACACCCGCTCACTCTGCCTGCCTGCTAGCAGCGCGCAACAATCACACATCATCCCTCCCCGGCGCTCAAAGCGCACAATACCCAACGGCCGACGTCACACCGCACGGGTGGCTGGCCGGCCGCCGCTTTCGTTTCGAAAACAAAAAAAACCCGCACTCCACTCCGACGGCCAACGGCCAGGCAGGCGCGCGCGCTCGCTCGCTCTACGCGCCACCGAAATCCCCGCCGACTCCTTCCACATCTCAACGTGCCCCCCGTTGCAAAACATAACACACACACACACACACACACAAAGGAACAAAACAAAACAAAGACCAGACACGACTCGACAAGACAGACATCCGAGACGAACGAACGCAGGCAAGCCAACCAACGTATTCAAACAAAACAACGTGACAGAAAAACCAACCGTCGGCCGCCGCCACAAACACGGCGACAATCAACCACGACAACAACAACAACACCGCTTACCGCTACCGCCGCCCACACCCGCCACCGACCCCCGCAATCCAACCACCACGGCACGCAAACAGCATCCCCACGGGCATACAGAAACGCCAGACAGACACCCACACCAAACGCAACACGACAATCAAAACCTTCCCCGACGTGCTTTGATGGCCCTGAGAAGGGCCGTTTTGGGCCGCGCGTCTCTTGCGCGCCACTAGACGACGACGGGGGGTGGGGACGACGGAGTCAAGCGCCAAACCCTTCCTTTCTCCCATCTCTTTCTCCTCTACTCTACTTCTTCTTCTTGGGCGAAGCCTTCGCCTTAGACGGCGTCGTCGCCTTCTTCGGGCGCGGCGCCTTCGGCTTCTTCGTCGGAACCTTGGCGGCCTTCTTCGCCTTCGACGGCGACTTGGCCTTGGCCGGCTTGGCCGCAGCCGCCTTCTTCGCACCCGCGGGCGCGGCCGACGCCGCAGACGCCTTCTTGGCGGCGCCCGCCTTCCGACCGGTCGCCGCCTTCACGCCACCAGCCTTCTTTGCGCCGGCCGCACGGGCGCCCTTCTTCTCCTTGCTGGCCGGAGCGGCGCGCTTCTTCTTGGCACCGCCAGCACGAGCCTTGCCGCCCTCGGCCGCCCCCCCGCCGCCGGCGCCGGCAAGCTTGAACGAGCCGGACGCGCCCTTCCCCTTCGTCTGCACCAGCTCGCCCGCCACGACGGCCGACTTGAGGTACTTCTTGATAAACGGCGCCAGCTTCTCCGCGTCCAGCTTGTAGTGCGCGGCTATGTACTTCTTGATCGCCTGCAGCGACGACCCGCCGCGCTCCTTCAGACTCTTGATGGCGGCCGTCACCATCTCAGAGGTGCGCGGGTGCGCAGGCTTGGCGCGCGGCTTCTTCGCAGACGACGCAGACTTGGCCTTCTTCGTAGTGCCGGTGGCGGCGGGTGCCGCAGCAGTCTCGTTCGTAGCCGCCTGATCTGCCATTTCGACGACGCGCGTAACACACAGCGAGAGCGAGCGGGACGGCAGGCAGGCACGCAAGCACAGCACAGCAGCAGAGCAGAGAATCACAAGGCCCAGCCAGTGTCGCGGGCGGGCGCGGACGGCCGAGAGAGCGGCCGCCACTCTGCGCGCCGCCGCGCCGCGCCTCCCGCGCTTGCTACCCGCATTCGGAGTTAGTCTTCCGACGAGAGCGGACGTGTCGCGCGAGAGCTCGTTATGTCTACGGACGCTACTCCGGCTGAGGGTGTGGCGGATCGCCGTCCGGCGGAGAATACTTCGTCGGCGGCCTCATCCGGCCCCCCACCTATGATGACCAGGCAACGCCTCCGTGAAAACGATCTGTTGACGACCTGTGCAAGGACTTTGGATCTCGGTATGGATTGCACTCATGACTCTTCGGGTGAAGATGACGACGGCCACCAGCAGCATAGTCGTAAGCGTACCGGCGACGCCGCCACCGGGGCAGATGACGGTTTCCGGAAGCCACCAAAGAAGAAGGTCTCGAAGCAGCCGCAGCGGCGGCCTGACGCGGACGCGGTGCCAACGTCTAACCGCTACGACGTCATCCAAGACGGCGCGGACGACGTTCCACCGCCCCAGCAGCAACAGCAACAGCAGGGGGCGCAGCAGCAACCGTCCCAGCCTCAGCTGCAGCGGAAGGTGCCGCCCATTGTGTTGCAGTTTAAGAACTCCTACAAGCAACTGCACACGTGGTTAAAGGAACATTGTAAGCAGTCGTTTACTGCCAAGCAGACAGGGGGTGATACCCTCAAACTCAACCTCTCCTGTACTGAGGATTATGTGACTGTAATGGATATGGTTGGGCGAGAGGGTATCCCCATGTATACCTATCCAGCGGTCCGTCCGCCGACTCTGAAGGCGCTGTTGAAGCACATTCCGGCGTCTCTCACCCATGACGAACTGAAGGAAGAACTGGAGGACCTCGGCTTCGTCGCGACGGTGGTGGATTACCATCGTATGCCCGGGACCAATCAGCTTACTGGCCACCGCGTCGTCGTCTTGCAGGACACTCCTCGGCATCGGGAAATATTCCAGCTCACCAGGATTTACGACCTCTCCGTCACCGTGGAACGTCTGCGGAAGTCCCGTGGCCCGGTCCAATGCTTCCGGTGCCAGGGGTTCAACCACGTGGCCCGTCACTGCACTATGCCGCCTATGTGCGTCAAGTGTGGTGCTGGCCACGACAGCCGCCTTTGTCCACGAAGCAAGGATGAGCCGCCCGTCTGTGGCCTGTGTGGAGGCAGTCATCCTGCCAATTTTCGTTCCTGCGCGAAGCATAAGGAGGCTAGCCGTCGGCAGCGGGGTCTTCCTCCCGTCCCGCCTTCCCGACGTGCTGATACCCGCCGGCGGCGCCAACCGCCGCCCACACGGCCGGCCAATGACAACCGTACGTGGCCCTCCCTCATGGAACGCCGGTCTGCGAGGATCCAGCCCGGTGTCACAGTGGCCGATGCACTGAAGGGCGTCTCCCACCCACGGGCTACTGCAGCTGCCGAGGTGCCAAACGTCCCGCCGCCTCTTCCGCGCCAGGACCGCCAGCCAGCTTCTCCTTCACCCACTGCGGTGCCTACTGTTGGGCTCCACGACGTTTTCCAGCTGCTGCAGCATCTGACCACGATGGTGACCGAGTTGACCAATGCCATCGTCAACCTGCCTGCAACCATCGCCGCCACGGTGGAGGCGACGATCTCATGCAGCCTTCAGGCTCCTACTGCAGACACTTCAGTAGCCCAGCATGCCTAGACGCCGCCGCTTGGATGATTTCCGCATCGTGGCTTATAACGCCGCCAACCTCACCTACGACCTTGAGGAGCTCCGGCAGTTCTTGTTTGAACATGACGTGGACATATGCCTGGTGAATGAGACGTTTCTCAAACCAGGCATCCGCTCCAACATCGCAAATTACCGATGCTTTCGGACCGACAGACCGACGCAGGGGGGTGGCACGGCGATCTTCATCCGCTCCTCCATCCCGCATTGTGAAATTCAACCGCCTGCCGTTGGGTCTATAGAAGTCACTGCTGTCCAGGTTGAAACAGCCACTGGACCGGTCACGTTTATGGCTGTCTACCGGAGCCCTCGCCGCCAGCTTCTCATCGATGATGCCCGTCTCCTTCTACGGACTCCAGGCAAATATTTCATCGCAGGTGACCTTAATTGCAAACATGCGGCCTGGAATTCATTGGTCACCAATCGTAATGGGCGCCTTCTACTCCAGGCCACTGAAGAGGTGAACGCGTATGTCTGTGGGCCCGTGGAGCCGACGTGTTATCCTAGCAGAGGGAGGCCCGACATTCTTGACATCGCCATTACTCGGGGACTTAATCAGTTCCTGACTGCTGAAGTCCTTCACGAACTGAACTCCGACCATCTGCCCGTTCTCTTTCAACTGGACGTCGCCCCGGCGCAGAGTCCGGGCCACCTCAATTTCAACCACACGGATTGGCCCTGCTTCCAGCGACGAGTTACTGCAGCCCTGCAGCAACAAGTGGATGGCGTCGGCGTTCACGAGGCCTCTGTCGACCAGTTCGCTGATACTCTCACCGCCGCTCTGGAGGGAGCGACACCCCGCCAGCGCCCCAGCACATTCGCATCTTCCGCTCTCCCGGCGGAAATCCTCCAGGACATCCGCACTCGTAACCGCCTCTGCAAGGATTGGCGTGTGACCCGGGACCCACAGCTGAAGCGCCAAATCAACAGCCTGCGCCGTGACATCAAGGCGGCGATTGTCCAGCATAAGAATCGACGCTGGGCTGCGAAATTGCAGGCGTTCACCCCCGACCCCATGCACTGGAATGCGGTCCGCTTTTTTACGAAACGCAGGACACGGATACCCCCTCTTGCAACACGGACTGGGACGGCCTATCTACATGCGGATAAGGCGAATCTCCTTGCGGACATCTTTCAGGAGAATTTTACCCCCCTTCAAGATGGTGTGGACCAGTTGCACGTCGCCCAGGTTGACACCGAGGTGCAGACCATCCTCCATGGGGACGAAGAGGAGGACCACGACGACATCCCGCCTATTTCCGTGGCTGAAGTCCGTGCGGGCATCAGGGCTCTCCCGGCGTCCAAGGCTCCAGGTGTTGATAACATTACTGGCCGGGTCCTTAAGAACCTGCCGCTCCTGGCAGTTGTTCGTCTCACTGCCATCTTCAATTGGGTTCTGCGGACTCGCACCTACCCTGCAGCGTGGAAGCACTCCATCGTTATTGCTGTTCCCAAGCCGGGCAAGGATCGGAAAGACCCAAAATCCTACCGGCCTATCAGTTTGCTTCCACACATGAGCAAGCTGTTTGAGCGGCTACTTCTTCAGCGACTCCGGGCCATCCTGGATCTTCGGGAAATCCTCCCCCCGGAACAGTTCGGCTTCCGCCGCGGCCACTCCACGACCCAGCAGATTGTACGTGTTGTGGAGTACATCACTCGCGCCTTCAATAACCGGGAATACTGTGGAGCGGTTCTTCTTGATGTCACCAAGGCATTTGACAGTGTTTGGCACACTGGCCTTCTTTGGAAGATGGCCCACCTTGGGTTTCCCCGGGCATACGTGCGCCTCATTGCATCGTACCTGCGGCACCGCACTTTCGCTGTCCGCGTTGACGCGGCTCTCTCCACTGCCAGACCTATCGTCGCCGGGGTGCCGCAGGGCTCCGTCCTGGGCCCCGTCCTTTATACTATATTTACCTCGGACCTTCCGACGTCGCCCCGAGTGGAGAAAGCCGTCTACGCCGACGATACGATGCTCTACACCAGGAGCCGGTGGCATGCCGCCATGCATTCCCGGTTGCAGCAGGCATGCGACGACCTCGAGATCTGGGCAGCTCGCTGGCGCATCCGGTTCAACCCCCTGAAGACGCAGGCCATCGTCTTTACGAGGAAGACGACGATGCCGGCCCCGCCACTTCGACTCTATGGGACCGCCCTCCCCTGGCAGAAGACCGTCCGGTACCTGGGCGTCATCATGGACGATCGCCTACTCTGGAAGCCGCATATCGACGCCGTCCGTGCAAAAGTCCACCAGCGGATGGGCGCACTGTACCCATTCCTTAATGAGGGGTCTGACCTCTCCATCCGGAATGGCCTCCTCCTCTTCCGATTATTTATTCGGCCGATTGTTGACTATGCATGTGAGGCTTGGGGCAATGCAGCCCCCACGCATATCCAGCGTCTACAGGCGCAACAGAATAAGATTCTTCGGCGGGTCTTCCATGTCCACCCGCAGTTCCCACATGGCTACCTACACCAAGCAGCTGATGAATTGGACGTGATGCTCCGCATCCAGCAGACTGCCGACCGTTTTTACCGACGGTCGCATGCCTCTGCCAATCCCCTCATTCGAGACATTGGTGCTCCTCAAGATGTTCGCGACCGCTATCAGCGGCCTGTTGCACTCCTCGACAGATGAGAAACCGGGAGTGCACTAAGCGGACGCTGCTTGCAGCTCCGTCCCTATGATTCACTTTTTATAATCCCGCATACCCTGCTGCCATACCACAAATAAAAAAGTTCAACCCAATCTCTCTCCTCTGACGAATGCAGGCAATGCCGTCAGGTAAATCCTGTGTTATTCTCCTCTTATTGGGACATACGACTGGCGGATGGGCCTCCCGCGCTTGCTACCGCCCAACGTCCGACAGCCTGTGCGGAGCAGCCCCAAACCTGCGCCACAACCGCCCGCGCCTTTCAAACCACCGAGGATGGGGCTACACACAGCCACACCACAGTCGCCAACCAGTCGCCACGGCAGCGCCGCAAACCACGGCCAAACTGCAGCTACCGCGCGCTACAGCCTGGGTCGGCCCGCCGAGAATCGCCGCCCCCGCCCAAATGCCGCCCCCACAGCCCCAGCCGACGACCCGCCACAATGGCCAAACCTTCGGCAAAACTCCCACACCGTCGCCGCGGCAGCCCGGCCAGCGCGGCCGGCGCCACAGCCACACAAGCCGAGGCGTGCGGCGATGACGGCCGTGCAAACGCGCCTCCGCCGCCCCATCGCCTTCCGTCGCCCTCCCGCCGTTTCCCGATCGGCCCGCAGCCGTCGGGCCACATCGCGCGCCGTCCTCCTCCTCTCGCCCGCCAACATTCACAGCCGTTTCTCAACAATTGCCCGCCGCAAACGGACGCCGCCTGCGCAACAGGCGCCGCCGCCCCTCGCCGCTTCCGACCCAACCCCTCGACCGAGGCAAACCGCAATCCGAATCTACAGACCAACCCAATCTGCCGTCAAGCACACACGACAGCCGACCTTACACGTTACGCGTTACACATTACGTTTACACGTCTACGTTAGGTTAGGTTAGGTTAGGTGGACGTGGGTTAGGTTAAGGGGACTTGGGTTAGGTTAAGCGTCAAACTTAGGTTAAGCATTCAAACACGTCAGGCGTCAGAGGTTAGGTTAGGTTAGGTTAGGTTAGGTTAGGTTAGGTTAGGTTAGGTTAGGTTACACGTTAGGTTAAGGGGTCAGTGCTAGGTTAAGAAGCGTCAAACGTAGGTTAAAAAAGCGTTCAAAAACGTGAGGCGTGAGCCGGACAGCTTACCTTACGTAGACGTTAGGGGCTCACAGGCTGAGCTCACCTCGCCACACCACAGGTTAGGTTCGGTTCGGTTCGCTCGGCTCAGCGTAAAGCGCCGAGGTCAGGGTTACGTTCGTTCACCTTCGGGCGCCACACTTTCGGTTGAAAGGTCGCGACGGGACGACGTCGGCAGGCACGCCGCAAACGAACAAAAACGTACAGACGACGTCGGAAACCGCCGACAGACGGGGGAGCAGCACGACCACGACCAGACACCGAGCGCGAACGAGACACACGCGAACCACCCCCACCGGCCAAAGGGCACCACACAACAACCCAGAGCACCACGTGTCGACACCAGAGCAACCCGCCGCTCACGCGACATGGCTGGCACCGAAGGGCAACCGCCCGCAACTGCGCTTTCCGCGCCGGCCCGGATGCACGTCGTGCTACAACAACACCACTACCGTACACAGCCGCTGTTCACAACATCACTATCAATGGCGCGCCCGCGGCTCGCCGCCGTCGCCGTCGCAGTCGCAGCCCCAACGCCAGCACTTTTGCACCACCATTCACACGCACCGCAACACAGCTCGCCGACACAGCCGAACAAAACAAACACCACACAACAACAGCAACAACGCCGCCGCCTCTACTTGTGCCGGCGACCCACCCCGCCGATGGCGCACCTTTCGCCAGCCGGCAATCGACACACACGCACCCACCCACCGGGGCCCAGTGCAAAAAAAAAAAAAAAAAAAAAAAAAAAAACAAAAACACACAAAAACAAAAAAACCAAACAACACAAACGACACGGGAAGCGCACACCGCCACTTCGCGCGCACGCCACCAACCAGTCGTCGTCTCAAAATAACAAACACAAACAAAATAAACTAACAACTAGGGCAACACAAAACAAAAACGCCTCGCACGAACCGCCCACAAAAAGGACAAGCACACGCACAGCCTCTGCTGACGACCACGACGCAGCGGCACGCTGCTCCTGTCCCGCGCCCCGCGCCCCACTCGATTCACAACTCACGCGACACCGTCAACGACGGGCTCGCTTCCCGCAACCTACCACCTTTCCGCCACGACGCACAGCCCCAGCCCCACCCGACGACGCCCGTGGCAACGACTGCACTTTCACCACCGCCTCCCCCTTCCCCCCCAAAACACACACACACACACACAGCCAGCCAAAAACGCACTCGCGACCCACACATGCACGTGCATCGGCACACGCCAACCAGTCAACGTCGACAACCACACGCAAGGCTCGAAACGAAACCGGCGTCCTTCCACGTTGCCATCAAGCTACGCGACACAAGACACAAGGAACCAACACAACAGCCGGCCCCACTAATTCCCACTCTCACGCCGCAAAAAGCACACCGAAACCGCCAAACGCACGCACATTCCCCTTCGCACTGACACCACCGACCGGCTCGCTACCACACACCTCTCGGCAGCCGTTTCACGCCAATTCGCCACACCGCCCACACAGTCGACAAGCGCCCGCCCTGTACGGCACACGCAACGACGCAGCGCAGCAAAGGGCGCCCGCAACACATACCTCTCCGCCGCCCGACGCGCCAACCGCCACACCACACCGCCAGCCACTCGCAAATTGTGCACTGCCACCAGCCACACGTCCAACACGCCGCGCCGCCTCCGGCCACCCGCCAGGGGGCGCTCACGTCCGCGACAACAGCGCGGCCCGCCGGGCCGGGCCGAACCGAACCGAGCCGCCGCTGCTCTGCACTCGGCACGGCCACACCCTGCTGCAGACCGGGCTCGTCCCTCTGTACGCGTCTGCCTGCGCATCAACACAACACGACCTTTTTCTTTTTTTCCTCTCTACCGCCATCCCTTCTTCTCGCGTTTTACTCGTTGTTGCAGCAGCGGCGCACACCTACACATCCACAGCCCCAGCCGAGCCGGCCTCACCTCAGGGCCCGCCGCCAGCGTCTCCTCCTCGGGCACAGGTGCGGTGCTGTGGCCGCCCATCCAACCGCATTGCTGGCCGTCCAGCCACCAGGCGTTCCCACTGCCGCGAGCCACGCCGCGCACCGACCCTGCTGCAGAAAACGAAGCATAGCCAGAGACCGACCGATACACAAAGCAAGCCGTCGCCTCGCCTCTTGTCCTTCCTGCCTTCCTTCCGCCCCCGCCCTTCTCACACCACCGCCTCTCCACTTTCGCCCCCCCCCCCCTCCTTTTTTTTTTTTTTGTTTTCTTCTTTCTTTCTTTCTTTCTTTGGCCCTCTCTCCTTCCCGCCATGGCGGTTACGGCACCGCCTGCAGCGGCAGATTTTTTGCGCCCACACGCCTACTCCTACCACCATTAACCTTGCCCTGCCCTGCCCATCAACGTCGCAGTCGAACCGACGCTTGCCAACACACTGCCCACGTTCCTTTCTCTTTTCGGCCTACGCCCATTACGCGCCGCCGCCACAGCACCTTCCCTTCCCACAACACACCGACGTCATCACACGCACCCAAAACAGGGGCCACGACCGTGTTCCTCGCCCACTCCCATCCCGCACGGTACGCACATTCCCAACTACTACCGCGCACCCTCCCTTTCCAATCTGTGTGTCTCTGTGTCTGTGTCCTGTCCGCGCGTGACGCCTCTCAACATCCGCCGTCCCCCGTCCCGTTTTCGCCCCCATGCCGTCGTCGCGCCGCCTCCTCCCCGTCCACCGCCGCCCCTGTCCGCCCCGCACCACACCATACACCGCTGCTTGTCCCGGCCGTTGCCACCAAAGGCGCCGACCGCAAACGCGCCACGCCGCAGCCCCCGTGCGTCTCGCGCTCGCTTGCATCTCCGTGCCGACGCTGCCTCTCTTCCCACTCGCACTCGACCTCGACAACACAGTCTTTGGCTCCGCCACTGCGTGTTCCGGTGGTACGCACGCTGCACCACGTATGTATTCATTACCAGAGCGATGGCGAGGCATGACAGCATCTCTGTCTGACCAGAGAGTTCTTTATCGCTGCTAGTCGGCGCTTGGACCGCGCCAGACGACAGTAGTTGCACGCACCGGGTCGCCAGGAACAGTTGTTATATATATTGTAGCGCGAGTCGGGAGAGGTAGTAGTCGGTCGACAGTAGTAGCGGGTGGACGGTTGTACTGAGCGGGCGTCGGCGGCGTGCTCTGCTCGTCTCGCGACTCTGGTCACGGTTCGGGACGATGTATAGTATATTGTGTTATAATCAAAAGGTGGTGTGACGCTGCATTGCGCAAATCTGATAACGTATGTTCATTGTACTTATTTTGTTCAACAACAAAAGCCCCACTATTACTTTTTTTCTAAAGTAACTTTTGTCTCTTAACGAAAAACATTCACTTTTTAAAGACTACTTCCTATGGCATTTCCCTCCAAGGAGTGCAATTAATTACCAGCCAGCACTCATTCATTGCACACAGCTGTGTAAGGGGTATCTACAATTGAGGAGCGGATATAAATGCAATTTTTTGTTTTTTTTTGTTTTTTGTTTTGTGTGTGTGTGTGTTGTAACCTCCCAGCAATATTTAAAATAATGGACAATGTTATTTACGGATGCTAATGGACATTGCGCTAATTGTAACCTCGCCCACAATGAGAGGTATTGAAAATGGCAACAAAAATGTGCAATTCGCAATCTGACTCAAATATAAAGTCTTCACACAACATTTACAAAAGTCCGTTCAGTGACAAGAAACTTCAATTAAACCGAAATATCGGTCTTTGGCCCTGTGCAAAACAATCAGAATTAAAAGTCTTACCTCCGAATAAATGGATGTCACATTTCTGCTCTGGTTGTTGCGCAGCGCTTGGAGGAACTGCATTGCAAATAATAATATTCTCTTTCTTTGTGATTTTAGTGACATTTTTCTTCAAAGAAGTGGAACGAACTCTTTAGTTCAATAAAAGATTAAATGTTTGAAAAATGCTTTTGAAATAAAAATTATTATTGGGGAACTTGTTGGAGAATAATTACAATAAATACAATTTCTCATTATCTAACGATTATATCAATTAACAGTATACCTTATTCACCATCTTGACCAGTGTTGCCGACCGCCTACATCACACAACCGCACTCGGCTGCTACTACTGACCGACCGCTCTGCATGACGACTATTAGCGTACTGCACGCGACGACTACTGACAGAGTACAGCCCTCAACTACACAGACTGACTGACTGACTGAGAACCGCTCGCAACACTCGCGCAGTCCAGCGCAAACTCTCTGGTCACAGATGCTACAATGTCTCGCCATCGCTACTATGTTACATACGTGTTTCAGTGTCTTTTTCATTGGGGTAACGATCTTTGGCTCTTTTTATTCTGAATACAGGGCCAAAGGTCAACGGCTGCTGCCCTTATACAATTTATCAGGTTTCATTATGTCTGTTGCAATGTTACATACGGTTCACTCTTTCATTAATATTATCGTTGGGTTTGTTTTGTAGGGACGTTAACATTCTGGCACATTTTTATTATCATCGGACTCTCTGCTATTTGTGCAGGGAGGTTATACCTGGGTCCATTTCCATTTACATTTTAATATTGATAGACTTTTTGTTTTCTTTTTTGTTTCTTGTTGTTTTTCCTTCTTTTTTTTTGTTGTTTTTTTTCTTTTGTTTTGTTTTTCCCGCTCTCACCACCACCGCCGCATCACGCCTTCCGTTTTCTTGGTTTCTTTTCTGTGCTTCAACATCACCGCGCCCCATTTCCACACCACAGCCATCAGCCTCCAAGACGGGCGGGCGCAGTGTGCCATTTCCGGCGCACAAGCACACCCGTACGGTACTCTCCTCGCCCCCACGCCACCAACAACACAGCGACCACGCGGCTTTCAGGCACGGCACGGCACGGCACCGGCGAAATGCGCCGCCCCCGCCCCTCCGCGCATCCGTCCGTCTCGCCACGTTCACTGACAGCCGCGTCTGCGGCTACACCACGACAACCACAACACAACACCGCTCCCCTCCCTGGCAACTCACATTGTTTTTCTCCTCCTCTTTTGCACAAACCACAACGCCGAGCACAGGCGCAAGCCACCCACACCGCGCCCCTCCCCGTCCCGTCTTTGGCCGCCGCTCCTCGTTTCCTCGTTTGCCCCCTCCCATCTCCCGAAATGCCATGCCAGCAGCGTTACGCATGCCCCTCCCCTGTCCACACAACACTACCGCCTAACGAACAGCCTTTTCCGGGCCACATGCAGGGCACGCCCACCTCCAAACGCTGCCAATTCACGGACGCACACACACACTCACTTTCTCGACACCTTTCTGTACGGAGGGTGCGTCATCTCGACCGTGACAGAGTGACGGCAACTATCGACGATCCATTTCCCCCCACTGGTAAAACATGTCCACTAACACCTACATACATCATTCAAGTACACAGACAATAGCATACACACAATGGGAGGGCACACGAACATGGACGGCACGGCACTGTCATACACTCTTCCTCAGAACCATATCAACAAACGTTACGTACATCCGGGAAAGCGAAAGCGAACGCGAAAGCGAAAGCGAAAGCAAAGGCAAAGCCCAATGCAGCCGTCAAAGGTAACGTTCACCACGGCAGACACTTGCAGCCGCGCCGCCGTTAAACGCATTTCAGTGCGGCTCCAATACGCCTCCGACACGGGAACGTTCCGTTGCTCTACGAATGCGTTTCTCCCCTTTTTCCCTTCCTCTCTCTTTTGCCCCCCCTCCTTGCACTCTTGCCTCATTCCTCACGTTCTGCCCAGACATTCGACCGATCAACGTCAACCTTTCGTTACCGTTCTCAGCGCGACGGTGTACAACAGTATGACGG
The DNA here is from genome assembly GCF_021461395.2 of Schistocerca americana. NCBI lineage: Eukaryota > Metazoa > Arthropoda > Insecta > Orthoptera > Acrididae > Schistocerca > Schistocerca americana. Next base: position 345,726 of record NW_025725351.1, on the reverse strand, counting down.
GTGTGCCCAAGACTTCGGTTCAGTTGCGTGACGCCGGTCTATCGCGCCGATCGACAGTTACTCAGGGGGCGACGGATCGGACCACGTCACCGACACACAAAACACTTTCAAACAAACAAATACATACCGGATGGACACAGACAAACACGTGTACAGACATTCGCCAAACAAACGACCACCGCCGCCGCCGCCGTCGTCGTCTAGCGTGCATCTTGAATGACGACATCGGTGTGCGTGCGTCGTACGCAATCAGTCAGACACGGCTATCAAACATCAGAGTCGAATGGTACATCATCGTGCGTGTCGCCGTACACGTACAGTACAATACAACAACAATGCGTCTTAATGGCACGTTCATTTCAACGTCACTCACACACCTCCACGCTGCAGTTACGTCGCACCATTGTCAAACTCGGCGTACAGCAAAGGGAATAGTGGGCGGCAAAAAAACAAAACAAAAACCAAACAAAAACATTTCACATTTCACCCTCGCCATGTATGATGTGCAAAAAAACAAACCCGCAAACGGCCGTCGTTACGGTGACACAAAAGTCGCCGATCGCACTGTCCCCCCTCGCAGACGGGTAACACACACACACACCCCAACAACACCAATGGGTCAAAAACCACGCCAACGAGGCGTGCCACCATTCCACGCCACGGCGACCAACCTCGTGGCCGTACCCCGCGCAACACGCTTTGACGCGCCCCCCCACCCACAATCAAAATGCACACATACATCACAGCCGTCCACACACACAAACAACAACAACAATTCCGCCCTTCCCGCAAAAGGCAAGTTGGTGGCCCTGAAAAGGGCCGTTTTGCCGCTCTCGCAACGGAGGAGCCTTCTCCATCCTTCCTTCCATTCCAGAGCCACCTCCTTACTTGGAGCTCGTGTACTTGGTCACCGCCTTCGTGCCCTCGCTCACGGCGTGCTTGGCCAGCTCGCCAGGCAGCAACAGCCGCACAGCGGTCTGGATCTCGCGGGACGTGATGGTCGAGCGCTTGTTGTAGTGCGCCAGGCGAGAAGCCTCGGCCGCAATGCGCTCGAAAATGTCGTTCACGAAGCTGTTCATGATGCTCATCGCCTTCGACGAGATGCCCGTGTCAGGGTGCACCTGCTTCAGCACCTTGTAGATGTAGATGGCATAGCTCTCCTTCCTCTTGCGCTTCTTCTTCTTGTCGCCCTTCGAAATGTTCTTCTGCGCCTTGCCAGCCTTCTTGGCGGCCTTCCCGCTAGTCTTGGGCGGCATCTCGAACCAACGTACGGCAGCAGCAACACCAGTAGCAAGCGCTCCGCTCTAGTCAGCGTCTCCCCACACAGTGGCACCCGCCGCCAGCCGCCGCCGCACCTTTACCAGCTCGCCCTGTTGCGGCCGCCGACCAATGGGGCGCGCGCGCAACCGGCCGCCGCACCCGAGCCCATAAAGCACCCCCACCCCGGCTGCGCCGGCACGCACTCCGCTGCTCGACTCGCTGCCGCTCGCACCGGTCGTTTTCGTTTCCGTTTCGTGTGCACCGTCGCTAGCCCATCGCCATGTCCGGACGCGGAAAGGGAGGCAAAGTCAAGGGCAAGTCAAAGTCCCGCTCAAGCAGGGCTGGGCTCCAGTTCCCGGTCGGCAGAATCCACCGCCTCCTGCGCAAGGGAAACTACGCAGAGCGCGTCGGCGCCGGGGCGCCCGTCTACCTCGCCGCCGTCATGGAGTACCTCGCGGCTGAGGTGCTCGAGCTGGCCGGAAACGCGGCCCGCGACAACAAGAAGACGCGCATCATCCCGCGCCACCTGCAGCTTGCCATCCGCAACGACGAGGAGCTCAACAAGCTCCTGTCGGGCGTCACCATCGCACAGGGTGGTGTCCTGCCCAACATCCAGGCCGTCCTGCTGCCAAAGAAGACCGAGAAGAAGGCCTAAAGGAGGCCAGGCAATCGCAGCCGCCGCGTGCTCCCCTGCACGCAACGCGCTTTGCCGGCTCGGCCCACAACAATCGGCCCTTTTCAGGGCCACCACACAAACCTACGTCCAAAGCAAAATTTCAGTCGTCCTCGCCGCACCTTGTTTTGTTTTAACTTTGCACCGTCACAGCACAGCCGCCGCCGGCGCACGTCCGCCATCTTGTCGTCCACACAGCCCGTGTGGCCCAAAACACACACACACACACACACATTTTGCACGGTCGCAGTCGCCTTCCAAACCGACAACGGCAGCAATAATGACCATTGTTAAAGGGAGGCGTGTCGACACACCGCCCTCCACTCCCGCGCGCAACGGCCGTCGACACGAACGAAACAGCTGATCCGGCCGCCTATGCCCACACGCCTTGCCTCGGAAACCCCAACGCCGCCGCCGCAAACAAACACACAGAGCCAAACCACGCAAGCAAATAATCACCGCCTCTCGCACAACAACACACAGCCCGCCATCTCCGTCGCGATCGATACAAAGACACACAATAACAAACACACAAACGAAGCAGCTCCACACACAGCCAGCCACATGACACGTTTCCTTTCCTTCTCCCCTCCCAGTCACATCACGTCGCTCAAACGGAAAGAAAGAAAGAAACAAACAAACAACACAGCGCACACACGCAGCAACAACAACACAGACTCTTTCGCACTTTTCAACTTCCGAACAGTGTGGTGGCCCTGAAAAGGGCCGTTTTCTAGTCTCTCCCACCCACAAGCACGGCCGCGGGAAGGCCAGCGCCCGCTGCGACGCAGCCTAACCGCCGAAACCGTACAGGGTGCGCCCCTGCCTCTTCAGGGCGTACACCACGTCCATGGCCGTCACAGTCTTGCGCTTGGCGTGCTCAGTGTACGTCACCGCGTCGCGGATCACGTTCTCCAGGAACACCTTCAGCACCCCGCGGGTCTCCTCGTAGATCAGACCAGAGATGCGCTTCACGCCGCCCCTGCGAGCCAGGCGGCGGATGGCGGGCTTCGTGATGCCCTGGATGTTGTCGCGCAACACCTTGCGGTGCCGCTTGGCGCCACCCTTGCCGAGCCCCTTTCCTCCCTTGCCGCGGCCTGTCATCCTTCCTTCCTCGGGCAAAGCAAAACGTGCACAAACAGCAGCTGCAGCGGCTGGCGAGTCGGCTACGGTCTGCGCCCAGCGCGCCCGCCGCCCCCCTATATAGACTCTGGCCCGCCCTCCCCCCACCACGCGCAACCGAGGGCATATAAGCGCAGCACGGAGGCGCGCGGGCCCGTTGTCAAGGCAGCACCGGACGCCGCGCCGCACCTAACCTCCACGCACGCCGCTCCGCTACCGCTACCGCTACCGCTACCGCCATGGCCCGCACAAAGCAAACGGCCCGCAAGTCCACCGGCGGAAAGGCGCCGCGCAAACAGCTCGCCACCAAGGCGGCGAGGAAGAGCGCGCCCGCCACCGGAGGCGTCAAGAAGCCCCACCGCTACAGGCCGGGCACCGTCGCCCTGCGAGAAATCAGGCGCTACCAGAAGAGCACAGAGCTGCTCATCCGCAAGCTGCCATTCCAGCGCCTAGTGCGCGAGATCGCCCAGGACTTCAAGACCGACCTGCGCTTCCAGAGCTCCGCAGTCATGGCCCTGCAGGAGGCCAGCGAGGCCTACCTCGTCGGCCTCTTCGAAGACACCAACCTGTGCGCAATCCACGCCAAGCGCGTCACCATCATGCCCAAGGACATCCAGCTCGCGCGCCGCATCCGCGGCGAGCGCGCCTAAACCGCGCCGCGGCACCGCACCGCACCGCACCGCACAAACAAAAACGGCCCTTTTCAGGGCCACTAACATCTCTCCGTCGCGAGCAAACTTTGTCGGTCGCCTGCCTCTCGCCCCGCAACCCAAAAACAAAAAAAAACCACCACTTCCCGTCCGTCCGCCACACCCGCTCACTCTGCCTGCCTGCTAGCAGCGCGCAACAATCACACATCATCCCTCCCCGGCGCTCAAAGCGCACAATACCCAACGGCCGACGTCACACCGCACGGGTGGCTGGCCGGCCGCCGCTTTCGTTTCGAAAACAAAAAAAACCCGCACTCCACTCCGACGGCCAACGGCCAGGCAGGCGCGCGCGCTCGCTCGCTCTACGCGCCACCGAAATCCCCGCCGACTCCTTCCACATCTCAACGTGCCCCCCGTTGCAAAACATAACACACACACACACACACACAAAGGAACAAAACAAAACAAAGACCAGACACGACTCGACAAGACAGACATCCGAGACGAACGAACGCAGGCAAGCCAACCAACGTATTCAAACAAAACAACGTGACAGAAAAACCAACCGTCGGCCGCCGCCACAAACACGGCGACAATCAACCACGACAACAACAACAACACCGCTTACCGCTACCGCCGCCCACACCCGCCACCGACCCCCGCAATCCAACCACCACGGCACGCAAACAGCATCCCCACGGGCATACAGAAACGCCAGACAGACACCCACACCAAACGCAACACGACAATCAAAACCTTCCCCGACGTGCTTTGATGGCCCTGAGAAGGGCCGTTTTGGGCCGCGCGTCTCTTGCGCGCCACTAGACGACGACGGGGGGTGGGGACGACGGAGTCAAGCGCCAAACCCTTCCTTTCTCCCATCTCTTTCTCCTCTACTCTACTTCTTCTTCTTGGGCGAAGCCTTCGCCTTAGACGGCGTCGTCGCCTTCTTCGGGCGCGGCGCCTTCGGCTTCTTCGTCGGAACCTTGGCGGCCTTCTTCGCCTTCGACGGCGACTTGGCCTTGGCCGGCTTGGCCGCAGCCGCCTTCTTCGCACCCGCGGGCGCGGCCGACGCCGCAGACGCCTTCTTGGCGGCGCCCGCCTTCCGACCGGTCGCCGCCTTCACGCCACCAGCCTTCTTTGCGCCGGCCGCACGGGCGCCCTTCTTCTCCTTGCTGGCCGGAGCGGCGCGCTTCTTCTTGGCACCGCCAGCACGAGCCTTGCCGCCCTCGGCCGCCCCCCCGCCGCCGGCGCCGGCAAGCTTGAACGAGCCGGCCGCGCCCTTCCCCTTCGTCTGCACCAGCTCGCCCGCCACGACGGCCGACTTGAGGTACTTCTTGATAAACGGCGCCAGCTTCTCCGCGTCCAGCTTGTAGTGCGCGGCTATGTACTTCTTGATCGCCTGCAGCGACGACCCGCCGCGCTCCTTCAGACTCTTGATGGCGGCCGTCACCATCTCAGAGGTGCGCGGGTGCGCAGGCTTGGCGCGCGGCTTCTTCGCAGACGACGCAGACTTGGCCTTCTTCGTAGTGCCGGTGGCGGCGGGTGCCGCAGCAGTCTCGTTCGTAGCCGCCTGATCTGCCATTTCGACGACGCGCGTAACACACAGCGAGAGCGAGCGGGACGGCAGGCAGGCACGCAAGCACAGCACAGCAGCAGAGCAGAGAATCACAAGGCCCAGCCAGTGTCGCGGGCGGGCGCGGACGGCCGAGAGAGCGGCCGCCACTCTGCGCGCCGCCGCGCCGCGCCTCCCGCGCTTGCTACCGCCCAACGTCCGACAGCCTGTGCGGAGCAGCCCCAAACCTGCGCCACAACCGCCCGCGCCTTTCAAACCACCGAGGATGGGGCTACACACAGCCACACCACAGTCGCCAACCAGTCGCCACGGCAGCGCCGCAAACCACGGCCAAACTGCAGCTACCGCGCGCTACAGCCTGGGTCGGCCCGCCGAGAATCGCCGCCCCCGCCCAAATGCCGCCCCCACAGCCCCAGCCGACGACCCGCCACAATGGCCAAACCTTCGGCAAAACTCCCACACCGTCGCCGCGGCAGCCCGGCCAGCGCGGCCGGCGCCACAGCCACACAAGCCGAGGCGTGCGGCGATGACGGCCGTGCAAACGCGCCTCCGCCGCCCCATCGCCTTCCGTCGCCCTCCCGCCGTTTCCCGATCGGCCCGCAGCCGTCGGGCCACATCGCGCGCCGTCCTCCTCCTCTCGCCCGCCAACATTCACAGCCGTTTCTCAACAATTGCCCGCCGCAAACGGACGCCGCCTGCGCAACAGGCGCCGCCGCCCCTCGCCGCTTCCGACCCAACCCCTCGACCGAGGCAAACCGCAATCCGAATCTACAGACCAACCCAATCTGCCGTCAAGCACACACGACAGCCGACCTTACACGTTACGCGTTACACATTACGTTTACACGTCTACGTTAGGTTAGGTTAGGTTAGGTGGACGTGGGTTAGGTTAAGGGGACTTGGGTTAGGTTAAGCGTCAAACTTAGGTTAAGCATTCAAACACGTCAGGCGTCAGAGGTTAGGTTAGGTTAGGTTAGGTTAGGTTAGGTTAGGTTAGGTTAGGTTAGGTTACACGTTAGGTTAAGGGGTCAGTGCTAGGTTAAGAAGCGTCAAACGTAGGTTAAAAAAGCGTTCAAAAACGTGAGGCGTGAGCCGGACAGCTTACCTTACGTAGACGTTAGGGGCTCACAGGCTGAGCTCACCTCGCCACACCACAGGTTAGGTTCGGTTCGGTTCGCTCGGCTCAGCGTAAAGCGCCGAGGTCAGGGTTACGTTCGTTCACCTTCGGGCGCCACACTTTCGGTTGAAAGGTCGCGACGGGACGACGTCGGCACGCACGCCGCAAACGAACAAAAACGTACAGACGACGTCGGAAACCGCCGACAGACGGGGGAGCAGCACGACCACGACCAGACACCGAGCGCGAACGAGACACACGCGAACCACCCCCACCGGCCAAAGGGCACCACACAACAACCCAGAGCACCACGTGTCGACACCAGAGCAACCCGCCGCTCACGCGACATGGCTGGCACCGAAGGGCAACCGCCCGCAACTGCGCTTTCCGCGCCGGCCCGGATGCACGTCGTGCTACAACAACACCACTACCGTACACAGCCGCTGTTCACAACATCACTATCAATGGCGCGCCCGCGGCTCGCCGCCGTCGCCGTCGCAGTCGCAGCCCCAACGCCAGCACTTTTGCACCACCATTCACACGCACCGCAACACAGCTCGCCGACACAGCCGAACAAAACAAACACCACACAACAACAGCAACAACGCCGCCGCCTCTACTTGTGCCGGCGACCCACCCCGCCGATGGCGCACCTTTCGCCAGCCGGCAATCGACACACACGCACCCACCCACCGGGGCCCAGTGCAAAAAAAAAAAAAAAAAAAAAAAAAAAAAACAAAAACACACAAAAACAAAAAAACCAAACAACACAAACGACACGGGAAGCGCACACCGCCACTTCGCGCGCACGCCACCAACCAGTCGTCGTCTCAAAATAACAAACACAAACAAAATAAACTAACAACTAGGGCAACACAAAACAAAAACGCCTCGCACGAACCGCCCACAAAAAGGACAAGCACACGCACAGCCTCTGCTGACGACCACGACGCAGCGGCACGCTGCTCCTGTCCCGCGCCCCGCGCCCCACTCGATTCACAACTCACGCGACACCGTCAACGACGGGCTCGCTTCCCGCAACCTACCACCTTTCCGCCACGACGCACAGCCCCAGCCCCACCCGACGACGCCCGTGGCAACGACTGCACTTTCACCACCGCCTCCCCCTTCCCCCCCAAAACACACACACACACACACAGCCAGCCAAAAACGCACTCGCGACCCACACATGCACGTGCATCGGCACACGCCAACCAGTCAACGTCGACAACCACACGCAAGGCTCGAAACGAAACCGGCGTCCTTCCACGTTGCCATCAAGCTACGCGACACAAGACACAAGGAACCAACACAACAGCCGGCCCCACTAATTCCCACTCTCACGCCGCAAAAAGCACACCGAAACCGCCAAACGCACGCACATTCCCCTTCGCACTGACACCACCGACCGGCTCGCTACCACACACCTCTCGGCAGCCGTTTCACGCCAATTCGCCACACCGCCCACACAGTCGACAAGCGCCCGCCCTGTACGGCACACGCAACGACGCAGCGCAGCAAAGGGCGCCCGCAACACATACCTCTCCGCCGCCCGACGCGCCAACCGCCACACCACACCGCCAGCCACTCGCAAATTGTGCACTGCCACCAGCCACACGTCCAACACGCCGCGCCGCCTCCGGCCACCCGCCAGGGGGCGCTCACGTCCGCGACAACAGCGCGGCCCGCCGGGCCGGGCCGAACCGAACCGAGCCGCCGCTGCTCTGCACTCGGCACGGCCACACCCTGCTGCAGACCGGGCTCGTCCCTCTGTACGCGTCTGCCTGCGCATCAACACAACACGACCTTTTTCTTTTTTTCCTCTCTACCGCCATCCCTTCTTCTCGCGTTTTACTCGTTGTTGCAGCAGCGGCGCACACCTACACATCCACAGCCCCAGCCGAGCCGGCCTCACCTCAGGGCCCGCCGCCAGCGTCTCCTCCTCGGGCACAGGTGCGGTGCTGTGGCCGCCCATCCAACCGCATTGCTGGCCGTCCAGCCACCAGGCGTTCCCACTGCCGCGAGCCACGCCGCGCACCGACCCTGCTGCAGAAAACGAAGCATAGCCAGAGACCGACCGATACACAAAGCAAGCCGTCGCCTCGCCTCTTGTCCTTCCTGCCTTCCTTCCGCCCCCGCCCTTCTCACACCACCGCCTCTCCACTTTCGCCCCCCCCCCCCTCCTTTTTTTTTTTTTGTTTTCTTCTTTCTTTCTTTCTTTCTTTGGCCCTCTCTCCTTCCCGCCATGGCGGTTACGGCACCGCCTGCAGCGGCAGATTTTTTGCGCCCACACGCCTACTCCTACCACCATTAACCTTGCCCTGCCCTGCCCATCAACGTCGCAGTCGAACCGACGCTTGCCAACACACTGCCCACGTTCCTTTCTCTTTTCGGCCTACGCCCATTACGCGCCGCCGCCACAGCACCTTCCCTTCCCACAACACACCGACGTCATCACACGCACCCAAAACAGGGGCCACGACCGTGTTCCTCGCCCACTCCCATCCCGCACGGTACGCACATTCCCAACTACTACCGCGCACCCTCCCTTTCCAATCTGTGTGTCTCTGTGTCTGTGTCCTGTCCGCGCGTGACGCCTCTCAACATCCGCCGTCCCCCGTCCCGTTTTCGCCCCCATGCCGTCGTCGCGCCGCCTCCTCCCCGTCCACCGCCGCCCCTGTCCGCCCCGCACCACACCATACACCGCTGCTTGTCCCGGCCGTTGCCACCAAAGGCGCCGACCGCAAACGCGCCACGCCGCAGCCCCCGTGCGTCTCGCGCTCGCTTGCATCTCCGTGCCGACGCTGCCTCTCTTCCCACTCGCACTCGACCTCGACAACACAGTCTTTGGCTCCGCCACTGCGTGTTCCGGTGGTACGCACGCTGCACCACGTATGTATTCATTACCAGAGCGATGGCGAGGCATGACAGCATCTCTGTCTGACCAGAGAGTTCTTTATCGCTGCTAGTCGGCGCTTGGACCGCGCCAGACGACAGTAGTTGCACGCACCGGGTCGCCAGGAACAGTTGTTATATATATTGTAGCGCGAGTCGGGAGAGGTAGTAGTCGGTCGACAGTAGTAGCGGGTGGACGGTTGTACTGAGCGGGCGTCGGCGGCGTGCTCTGCTCGTCTCGCGACTCTGGTCACGGTTCGGGACGATGTATAGTATATTGTGTTATAATCAAAAGGTGGTGTGACGCTGCATTGCGCAAATCTGATAACGTATGTTCATTGTACTTATTTTGTTCAACAACAAAAGCCCCACTATTACTTTTTTTCTAAAGTAACTTTTGTCTCTTAACGAAAAACATTCACTTTTTAAAGACTACTTCCTATGGCATTTCCCTCCAAGGAGTGCAATTAATTACCAGCCAGCACTCATTCATTGCACACAGCTGTGTAAGGGGTATCTACAATTGAGGAGCGGATATAAATGCAATTTTTTGTTTTTTTTTGTTTTTTGTTTTGTGTGTGTGTGTGTTGTAACCTCCCAGCAATATTTAAAATAATGGACAATGTTATTTACGGATGCTAATGGACATTGCGCTAATTGTAACCTCGCCCACAATGAGAGGTATTGAAAATGGCAACAAAAATGTGCAATTCGCAATCTGACTCAAATATAAAGTCTTCACACAACATTTACAAAAGTCCGTTCAGTGACAAGAAACTTCAATTAAACCGAAATATCGGTCTTTGGCCCTGTGCAAAACAATCAGAATTAAAAGTCTTACCTCCGAATAAATGGATGTCACATTTCTGCTCTGGTTGTTGCGCAGCGCTTGGAGGAACTGCATTGCAAATAATAATATTCTCTTTCTTTGTGATTTTAGTGACATTTTTCTTCAAAGAAGTGGAACGAACTCTTTAGTTCAATAAAAGATTAAATGTTTGAAAAATGCTTTTGAAATAAAAATTATTATTGGGGAACTTGTTGGAGAATAATTACAATAAATACAATTTCTCATTATCTAACGATTATATCAATTAACAGTATACCTTATTCACCATCTTGACCAGTGTTGCCGACCGCCTACATCACACAACCGCACTCGGCTGCTACTACTGACCGACCGCTCTGCATGACGACTATTAGCGTACTGCACGCGACGACTACTGACAGAGTACAGCCCTCAACTACACAGACTGACTGACTGACTGAGAACCGCTCGCAACACTCGCGCAGTCCAGCGCAAACTCTCTGGTCACAGATGCTACAATGTCTCGCCATCGCTACTATGTTACATACGTGTTTCAGTGTCTTTTTCATTGGGGTAACGATCTTTGGCTCTTTTTATTCTGAATACAGGGCCAAAGGTCAACGGCTGCTGCCCTTATACAATTTATCAGGTTTCATTATGTCTGTTGCAATGTTACATACGGTTCACTCTTTCATTAATATTATCGTTGGGTTTGTTTTGTAGGGACGTTAACATTCTGGCACATTTTTATTATCATCGGACTCTCTGCTATTTGTGCAGGGAGGTTATACCTGGGTCCATTTCCATTTACATTTTAATATTGATAGACTTTTTGTTTTCTTTTTTGTTTCTTGTTGTTTTTCCTTCTTTTTTTTTGTTGTTTTTTTTCTTTTGTTTTGTTTTTCCCGCTCTCACCACCACCGCCGCATCACGCCTTCCGTTTTCTTGGTTTCTTTTCTGTGCTTCAACATCACCGCGCCCCATTTCCACACCACAGCCATCAGCCTCCAAGACGGGCGGGCGCAGTGTGCCATTTCCGGCGCACAAGCACACCCGTACGGTACTCTCCTCGCCCCCACGCCACCAACAACACAGCGACCACGCGGCTTTCAGGCACGGCACGGCACGGCACCGGCGAAATGCGCCGCCCCCGCCCCTCCGCGCATCCGTCCGTCTCGCCACGTTCACTGACAGCCGCGTCTGCGGCTACACCACGACAACCACAACACAACACCGCTCCCCTCCCTGGCAACTCACATTGTTTTTCTCCTCCTCTTTTGCACAAACCACAACGCCGAGCACAGGCGCAAGCCACCCACACCGCGCCCCTCCCCGTCCCGTCTTTGGCCGCCGCTCCTCGTTTCCTCGTTTGCCCCCTCCCATCTCCCGAAATGCCATGCCAGCAGCGTTACGCATGCCCCTCCCCTGTCCACACAACACTACCGCCTAACGAACAGCCTTTTCCGGGCCACATGCAGGGCACGCCCACCTCCAAACGCTGCCAATTCACGGACGCACACACACACTCACTTTCTCGACACCTTTCTGTACGGAGGGTGCGTCATCTCGACCGTGACAGAGTGACGGCAACTATCGACGATCCATTTCCCCCCACTGGTAAAACATGTCCACTAACACCTACATACATCATTCAAGTACACAGACAATAGCATACACACAATGGGAGGGCACACGAACATGGACGGCACGGCACTGTCATACACTCTTCCTCAGAACCATATCAACAAACGTTACGTACATCCGGGAAAGCGAAAGCGAACGCGAAAGCGAAAGCGAAAGCAAAGGCAAAGCCCAATGCAGCCGTCAAAGGTAACGTTCACCACGGCAGACACTTGCAGCCGCGCCGCCGTTAAACGCATTTCAGTGCGGCTCCAATACGCCTCCGACACGGGAACGTTCCGTTGCTCTACGAATGCGTTTCTCCCCTTTTTCCCTTCCTCTCTCTTTTGCCCCCCCTCCTTGCACTCTTGCCTCATTCCTCACGTTCTGCCCAGACATTCGACCGATCAACGTCAACCTTTCGTTACCGTTCTCAGCGCGACGGTGTACAACAGTATGACGGGTGTGCCCAAGACTTCGGTTCAGTTGCGTGACGCCGGTCTATCGCGCCGATCGACAGTTACTCAGGGGGCGACGGATCGGACCACGTCACCGACACACAAAACACTTTCAAACAAACAAATACATACCGGATGGACACAGACAAACACGTGTACAGACATTCGCCAAACAAACGACCACCGCCGCCGCCGCCGTCGTCGTCTAGCGTGCATCTTGAATGACGACATCGGTGTGCGTGCGTCGTACGCAATCAGTCAGACACGGCTATCAAACATCAGAGTCGAATGGTACATCATCGTGCGTGTCGCCGTACACGTACAGTACAATACAACAACAATGCGTCTTAATGGCACGTTCATTTCAACGTCACTCACACACCTCCACGCTGCAGTTACGTCGCACCATTGTCAAACTCGGCGTACAGCAAAGGGAATAGTGGGCGGCAAAAAAACAAAACAAAAACCAAACAAAAACATTTCACATTTCACCCTCGCCATGTATGATGTGCAAAAAAACAAACCCGCAAACGGCCGTCGTTACGGTGACACAAAAGTCGCCGATCGCACTGTCCCCCCTCGCAGACGGGTAACACACACACACACCCCAACAACACCAATGGGTCAAAAACCACGCCAACGAGGCGTGCCACCATTCCACGCCACGGCGACCAACCTCGTGGCCGTACCCCGCGCAACACGCTTTGACGCGCCCCCCCACCCACAATCAAAATGCACACATACATCACAGCCGTCCACACACACAAACAACAACAACAATTCCGCCCTTCCCGCAAAAGGCAAGTTGGTGGCCCTGAAAAGGGCCGTTTTGCCGCTCTCGCAACGGAGGAGCCTTCTCCATCCTTCCTTCCATTCCAGAGCCACCTCCTTACTTGGAGCTCGTGTACTTGGTCACCGCCTTCGTGCCCTCGCTCACGGCGTGCTTGGCCAGCTCGCCAGGCAGCAACAGCCGCACAGCGGTCTGGATCTCGCGGGACGTGATGGTCGAGCGCTTGTTGTAGTGCGCCAGGCGAGAAGCCTCGGCCGCAATGCGCTCGAAAATGTCGTTCACGAAGCTGTTCATGATGCTCATCGCCTTCGACGAGATGCCCGTGTCAGGGTGCACCTGCTTCAGCACCTTGTAGATGTAGATGGCATAGCTCTCCTTCCTCTTGCGCTTCTTCTTCTTGTCGCCCTTCGAAATGTTCTTCTGCGCCTTGCCAGCCTTCTTGGCGGCCTTCCCGCTAGTCTTGGGCGGCATCTCGAACCAACGTACGGCAGCAGCAACACCAGTAGCAAGCGCTCCGCTCTAGTCAGCGTCTCCCCACACAGTGGCACCCGCCGCCGATAGACCATCTTCTTCAGGGTGTGCGCTCTTCACCCCGGTTTCTTGGAGTCCCTGCAGGATGTCCCTGCACTGCCTCCATTCTTCTCTTCGACTAGATGTTGGTAATGCTTCTCTTTTCTTTTGTGTCTTCTCGTTGGCCCTTTTCAGGTATATACTGGCTTCAGGGTTGCCCGCACGTGCGGACAACGGTGCTTGTCCGTGGACAAGCCGTCTTCAGTGCTCCCGGCGCGGACGGCGTTGGGAGCGTCTTATTTCGACGGCTGTTGAACAGCCGCCAGTGAGGCGGTCATCACTGTTTCAGCCACTCTCTGCAGCGTGGCGGCAAGGTGTGTTACCTTGTCGATTGCCGCAGAGAGTGCTGAAATTGCTGCAGCCAGCCCTCCTTCAAGCGCTGAAGTTGCGGCGCCTTGGCTGGTTGCTGCAGGGTGACGTGAGGCGGCTGGCGCGTTGCCGCGCCTTTCGCCTCCCGTCGTTTGGTTGTCTTCTTTGCGCGCCTTCCCGTGGTAGGCGCGCTGGTCATCTGGCGTGCGCTCGCGCGCACGTTTTCTGACGCGGGTGCGCCAGCTTTTGTTGCCCCCTTCAGTGGGGACGGTGGTGGCAGCATTGGCTGCCGGCGTCTGCCTGGCGTGTGCCGGCCGCCTCGCCGGTTTTGCGCCTGGGCGCGGACGGCGGAGGGAGCGGCCGGCAGTCGTCTTCGCCTGCTGCCCGTTTTGGCGAGCTATTGCGGCTTTGAAGACTTCGCAGCCGCGGTAGCTCGCCACGTGTGGGCCGCTGCAGTTCGCACACTTGGGCGTGTGCGACCTCGGTAGCGGACAAAGTCTGCTGGCATGGGCCCCGGCACACTTCACGCACTTCTCGGGGAAGGAGCAGTGACGAGCCACGTGCCCCATCCCCTGGCAGCGGAAGCATTGTACCAGGCCCCTCTTCTGCTTCAAGTTCTCGACGGTGACCTTGGTATTGGCCACCCTCGTCACCTGGTAGAGCCGCCTGTTTTCTGGTGTATCGGTGGCGATAACCAGAAGTGACGGCGACTCTTTGTGGCTGACGTGCGACTTCACGCGCGTCACGTTGCGCACGCTGAAGTCGAGATCTGTCAGCTCCTCTCGTAGCAGCTCCGGTTGAGCTGCCATCGGTAGTCCCTTAAAGACTATCTTCAATAGTCGCTCGGGGACGGCGGCGTGTGTGAACCAGTGGAGGCCCTGGTTTGACGCCTCGCTCGTCACCTTGATGTAGTCGTCTGTGTTGGCGACCTGTAGCCGCACCAGGTTCCCCGCTGCAGCTCGCAAGGTGAAGTCGGCAGTCGTCCACTGCCTTACGAGCTGCAGGAAACCTTTATAGTCTTCGGCCACCTCGAAGACTATGGGCGGCGGCCTCCGGTGTGACCGTCCGGTGGTGGGGACGGCTTCTTCGTCTTCTTCATCATTTGAACAGCCTGCTTGGGCGGCGGCCGTGGGCGCCGACCGCTCTGGAGTAGGCTGTTCAGTCGTAGTTTCGACCGCAAGGGCCCCAAAGCGGTTTGCGGTCGATGTGGGCGGCGGTGTAGGCGTCTTCCTGGGCCTGGCCGCACGTTTCGACGTAACAGTCGTCCAGGTTGCTCCCGCACCGCTGTCGTCAGGTAGGGCGCGTCTTCTGCCCCCGTTTGTGGAGACAGCCAGCTGCCTCCTCTTCTTTGGCGTCTTTTTGGCGCCTGATGCTGCGGTAGTACACGACCGCTTGCGCCGCTCGCCCGCAGGGCGCTGCTGCGTGATGGCCGTCGTTCTCCGCGCCCTCTCGTCGGCCGGTAGTGCGCCGTGCACTACGATGTCATCTTCACTGGATCCGTCGTCCAAGTCGTAGTCCGTGGACGGTGGCCGGGTCGTCCTAGGCGGCGGGTCAGACGGGGCCGCCGGGGGAGCAAGCTCCTCCGGACGGCGGTCTGCCACACCAACATCTCCAGTCGTCGTATGTGGGGGGCCGGATGGGGCCGTCGACCGAGCGGGCTCGGCCGAACGGCGATCCGCCACACCCATAGCTCTACTCAGCGATCCTCTAAACTCCGGGCGTGCCCACGACATCTCTGCCCGCTGCCGGAGCGACGACTCTGGCACCCGCCGCCAGCCGCCGCCGCACCTTTACCAGCTCGCCCTGTTGCGGCCGCCGACCAATGGGGCGCGCGCGCAACCGGCCGCCGCACCCGAGCCCATAAAGCACCCCCACCCCGGCTGCGCCGGCGACTCGCCGAGCGGCAGTCGAACGTTGAGCTAGTCTCCGTGCGTCTGTTACGCAAAGCCATAGGCCCCCGCTTGCACGGGTGACAATCCAGGTGCTTCTTCGGCTTCGCTTTTATTAAAGCGTTGACGGGTGCACACGTCGAAGCGCAGCACGGTCAGGCTGCACGATGAGCAAATTGTCGTGTGCGATTTCAATCTGCGGTGACGATTCGGGGTCCCAGCAGCTCGCTGCTGGCGGCGTCGATGTCGTCTCCTCGATGTCGCGGGCCGCTTTTCCGGGCGGTTCGGGTACTTCTGCTGCCGCAGAGCCATGCTCTGCTCCCCCGAGTGTTAGGGACTCTGCAGGTCAGGGCCTGGTCACTGGCCAGTGTCCCGCGCCTGCCAGTTTGTTAGGGCCAAGCACAGCCGCCGGAAACCTAACGGTGTCGGCAACGAAGGCGGCGTCTGGCATACCCAAGGCAGCCCTCGACTTTGCTTCCACTTCCGCCCCCAACGGGATCAATAGGGCGCCTAACGCCGTCAAACAACAAACCAGCACTACGTCTTTCATTGTCAGTATGAGCAGCGCCACTAATTCCCCAAATCCAGACGTTGACAGACTACTACTAGAAAACGCACAGAATAACCTCCTCCCTTATCTTGCGTCCCGCAGGCGTGAAAAAGGGAATCGTCTCCCAGTAAAAATTCTCCCGAAACCCTCTTCCAAAGCCCAACCCAAACCTACCCGCAAAACCACTCCCAACCTCAAATCCACCCTCCCACCGTCCCCTAAAGTTAAACTTTCCAGGACCCAGAAAAAGAACCGAGGCAGGCGTAAAAACCTCGTAAAGCGACTCAAAGCTTCCAGCCAATCTCCGGAAGCTGAGAACAAACAAAAGGAACACGATTCCGAATCAGATAGCCCTCTGGTTATCGATGAGTCCAGGCAGGAGCAGGAAAACGAGATAGGGGAAACCGCTACTAGCGGTGAAGGTGACGGCTTCCAACTAGCCAGAAAAACCATCCGCCAACCCACACCCCCGCCGGCCACGGAGGCTGCACCAACATCTAACCGTTTTTCCGCCATAGACGACGATCCCACGACCAATGAAGCGCCACCCCAACAACCAGTGGACTCGCAGAAACGAGCATACCTCCCCCCAATCGTCGCTGAATTTGACAAGGATTACAAGGAGCTCTATGATCTAGTGAAGAGCTCAGTAGGTGATAGATTCAAAGCCAAACCGGCAGGGGGCGATAAAATAAAGCTCACCCTCCACTCCATGGATGAATACATGGCGGTAAAACAACTCCTGAGAGATAAGAAAATACCGCACTACACTTTCCCGACCGAAAGGATCAGGAACCTAAATATAGTTATCCGCGACCTACCGCGCAAACTGTCGCCCTCAGCGATAAAGGAAGACCTGATCCGCCAAAATTTCGATGTTAAGACAGTCACACAAATGAAACCACCCGGCTCAAATAACAAGTGGCCCCTCTACCTCGCCGTAATGCCAGACATACCGATAAACAAAAAGCCTATGAGGAGTGTCCTGCAGATACCCATAACCACCGAGTTGCTAAAAAAGAAAAATCGGTCTCAACAATGCTTTAGGTGCCAGGGACTGGGACACGTGGCCTCACACTGCGACATGCCCGTACGATGCAGGAAGTGTGCGGAGGGACACGACTCCAGGACCTGTCAAATTAAAATAGAAGACCCAAGAATAAAGTGTGCGCTATGCGGCGAAGGGCACACCGCCAGCTACCTGGGATGCAGGGTTCATAAGAACTACGCCCAACGCTGGCGAGGCTCGAATGCACCCCCAAACAAACCCCAAGCTAAACCCCCAAACCGACCTGAAATCACAAGACGAGATAGGCCGCCCTACAGAGGCAAATCGCGTGAGGTGACGGCCGCCGCGACGTTCGCAAACATCGCGGCCGACACTGAGGCGCGCAGTAGCGCCCCTCTGCCGGCCGAGATGGGACCGGAATCTTGCGGCCGACGCTCCCCGGAAACAACCCAGGACACTCCTCTCCTTGACCAGATCCCTGACGACGGAGAATGCCCTAGGGAAGTCCTAACCCCTGCCCCAAAGACCAGTCTGCGGCGGGCAGAGGGCGCGGACCGTCAGACCGCTGGCAGACATCCTGTCACTCAAAGTCTGAGCGAAGCTGCGCCCTCGCCCTCCACAGACGATCCTGTGCTGGGAGTCATGTCCCAAACTCTGAATCTTCTCGCGCAGATGATGCGGGAGATTCAGCAGCAAAATGCACAGATCCTCGCCGCCCTACAAGCAGCAGTTAAGCAGTCGCATCCCTCAGCGACTTCCCAAGCAACAACAACAGCCAAACATGGATAGACGCCCCCATATCCAAGGTCTGAAAATGTGCGTCTTTAACGCAGACGGCATCTTCAACCAAGTCATGGAGTTCCGAGAGCTCATGAAGGAGCTTAATATCGACGTTTGCATGATGTCAGAAACACACCTAAAACCGGGAGTAAAAGCGGCAGTCCCAAACTATAACAGTTACAGACGAGACAGGCCAACCGCAGGAGGCGGGGTGGCCATATACGTAAAGAGAGGGATCCCCCATCACCAGATATTCCCCCCAGCTACCCGCTCGTTAGAAACGGTAGCTGTGGAAATAGCCACAGTTACAGGCCCCCTCACAGTCGTTGCAGCTTACCGCCAACCGACCCCAACCTTAGATGAGGACGACATTCCCGCACTAGCACAAATCAGAGGCAAGCTCCTAATAGGAGGAGACCTCAATGCAAAACACGCAGACTGGCATTCTAGACTCACGACCAGAGCCGGTCGTCAACTGCAGCGACTCGCGCGAGACCACCAGTTCGACGTCTGGGGCCCAGAAGAGCCGACACACTTCCCTAAAAACGGAGGCCGGCCAGACGTCCTTGACATAGCTCTCACAAGGAGAATAACAGGCTTCGTGACTGCGAGAACAATAAATAGAATGTCCTCCGATCACAACCCAGTTATAATCGAGGTCGACGTGGGAGAAAGGGTAGCTCTCCCACAACACCAGGTGTCGTATAAGCACACGAACTGGGAGCACTTTCAGGTAAATGTCGCTTCTGAAATAGCTCGCGCCCCGCCTCCAACTGCAGATACTGCAGAACAGGCGCTTAAAGACCTTACCAACACGATCCTGCAGGCTGCTGAGGAGGCCACACCCCGGCAGCGGGAAGGCCCTCCTCCTCAAATACAACTCCCGGAGCACCTGCTTGCGCAAATTAGGCACAAAAACAGGGTCGCAAAAGAATGGAAAATAACAAGAAATCCGGCAACTAGGAGGCTGCTCAACCGTCTACAGAGAGAGTTGAAAGTAGCACTCAATGAGCACCGCAACCAGCAATGGTCTGCCCGCCTATCAGCCCTCAAAGTAGACGACAACAGCCTATGGCAAGCTACCAAGCAATTCACACGTACACGCGCGCGTATGCCACCTCTGCACGGCGAGCGTGGAAGCCTTGTCTTCAGCCCTGTCGACAAGGCCAACGCGCTCGCCGACTCGTTCGAACAACAGTTTCAACCAGCAGAGGCGCAGGACGAGGACCATGAAATCATAGTCCGTCAGCAGCTTGCAGTATTCCTTGCAGCTGAAGACGACGAGAATGAACACACTCCACTTTTCGCCCCAGAAGACGTGGCAAAAGTCATTAGGTCCCTGCCCAACAAAAAGGCCCCAGGCCACGACCGGCTCACAAACCAGTTAGTTAAGAACCTCCCGCCACTGGCAATCACACACATCGCGAACGTCTTCAACGAGATTACTCGATCCCGCGAGTTTCCAGCGTGCTGGAAACACGCGGAGGTGGTCGCGATAGCTAAACCCGGTAAGGACCCATTATTCCCGCAGCACTACAGACCGATTAGTCTTCTGCCCACTCTCAGTAAAATCTACGAGCGCCTCCTAATCACACCTATTGAGCAACACATCTCCAGAGAGCAAGTTCTGCCTGATTTCCAGTTTGGATTCAGGCAGAAACACTCCGCCCCCCAACAGATCATGAGAGTTGTTGAAGCAGCCACCGAGGCCTTCAACCGCAGAAGCTACTGTGGGATAGTGCTACTTGATGTAGCCAAGGCCTTCGATTCCGTATGGCACAATGGGTTATTGTACAAACTATACACACAAGGCTTCCCCGGGACGATAGTAAAGCTGCTGAAAAGCTATCTCTCGAATAGGACATTTTCCGTCAGGGTTGACAACTCCCTGTCAACAAAAAGACGCATACGTGCAGGGGTGCCCCAGGGATCGGTGCTAGGGCCTGTCCTGTACAGCCTGTACACGGCAGACACACCCACCTCACCCCTGGTGCACACTGCACAATATGCAGATGATACAGCATTTTTCACCCGCAACCCAAACAGGGATCTGGTCACAAGACGCCTCCAAAGAGTTCTCAACGCCACAGAGGAATGGTCCAAAAGGTGGCGCATCACAATAAACAGCGGGAAAACGCAGGCAATTGTGATTACGCGCCGATTAGGACCGCGAGGACCACGCAGGCGACCACCCTTAAATCTAAGATTAAACGGCCAAGAACTCCCTTGGCGAAACACCGCAAAATATCTAGGGGTGACCTTAGATAAGAGGCTGACATGGCAGGCGCACATCGATGACCTGCGCCGCCGAGCCAGCGCTCGCTTGAGCGTACTATACCCAGTCCTTAATACCAGTAGTGCGCTAACAGCAGACCTAGGAGTACGCGTCTACTGCACCCTCATACGCCCCATAATGGAATACGCGTGCCCAGTATGGGGCTATGCGGCCAAGACGCACGTACTCAAACTCCAAAGGGTTCAAAATAGGGCCCTCAAACGAGCCTTACACCTCCCCTCCCGATTCCCCACAGACGACCTACACGCGTCTGCGGACGTAATTCGACTACAACAGCGCTTTGCTGACCTGGCTAAAGCGTTCTACGAAACAGCCAGCAGGTCAACAAACCCCCTCATCAATTCACTGGGTCAATATGACCCCACCATCAAGCGTCACAAAACTCCCAGGTCAATATTCTTTGACTGAACACACACTCGCCCACCATCACATCACCCTCTCTCAGCCCCCATCAACTCGCCAACATCATCACCCAAAAACCGCCATAGATCAGGCAGTACAAGTTAAGTAGCAAATACGCACATAAACACACAAGACATACCGCAAAAGTAAAGACACAACACAACAATCACACATTCCCAATTCGAAGTAAATGTCCAAGGACAAAAACTTCACCACTAGTCACCCTGAAGGCCAGGGTACAAAAGGTGCGAGCGCGCGGGCTGCGCCGGCACGCACTCCGCTGCTCGACTCGCTGCCGCTCGCACCGGTCGTTTTCGTTTCCGTTTCGTGTGCACCGTCGCTAGCCCATCGCCATGTCCGGACGCGGAAAGGGAGGCAAAGTCAAGGGCAAGTCAAAGTCCCGCTCAAGCAGGGCTGGGCTCCAGTTCCCGGTCGGCAGAATCCACCGCCTCCTGCGCAAGGGAAACTACGCAGAGCGCGTCGGCGCCGGGGCGCCCGTCTACCTCGCCGCCGTCATGGAGTACCTCGCGGCTGAGGTGCTCGAGCTGGCCGGAAACGCGGCCCGCGACAACAAGAAGACGCGCATCATCCCGCGCCACCTGCAGCTTGCCATCCGCAACGACGAGGAGCTCAACAAGCTCCTGTCGGGCGTCACCATCGCACAGGGTGGTGTCCTGCCCAACATCCAGGCCGTCCTGCTGCCAAAGAAGACCGAGAAGAAGGCCTAAAGGAGGCCAGGCAATCGCAGCCGCCGCGTGCTCCCCTGCACGCAACGCGCTTTGCCGGCTCGGCCCACAACAATCGGCCCTTTTCAGGGCCACCACACAAACCTACGTCCAAAGCAAAATTTCAGTCGTCCTCGCCGCACCTTGTTTTGTTTTAACTTTGCACCGTCACAGCACAGCCGCCGCCGGCGCACGTCCGCCATCTTGTCGTCCACACAGCCCGTGTGGCCCAAAACACACACACACACACACACATTTTGCACGGTCGCAGTCGCCTTCCAAACCGACAACGGCAGCAATAATGACCATTGTTAAAGGGAGGCGTGTCGACACACCGCCCTCCACTCCCGCGCGCAACGGCCGTCGACACGAACGAAACAGCTGATCCGGCCGCCTATGCCCACACGCCTTGCCTCGGAAACCCCAACGCCGCCGCCGCAAACAAACACACAGAGCCAAACCACGCAAGCAAATAATCACCGCCTCTCGCACAACAACACACAGCCCGCCATCTCCGTCGCGATCGATACAAAGACACACAATAACAAACACACAAACGAAGCAGCTCCACACACAGCCAGCCACATGACACGTTTCCTTTCCTTCTCCCCTCCCAGTCACATCACGTCGCTCAAACGGAAAGAAAGAAAGAAACAAACAAACAACACAGCGCACACACGCAGCAACAACAACACAGACTCTTTCGCACTTTTCAACTTCCGAACAGTGTGGTGGCCCTGAAAAGGGCCGTTTTCTAGTCTCTCCCACCCACAAGCACGGCCGCGGGAAGGCCAGCGCCCGCTGCGACGCAGCCTAACCGCCGAAACCGTACAGGGTGCGCCCCTGCCTCTTCAGGGCGTACACCACGTCCATGGCCGTCACAGTCTTGCGCTTGGCGTGCTCAGTGTACGTCACCGCGTCGCGGATCACGTTCTCCAGGAACACCTTCAGCACCCCGCGGGTCTCCTCGTAGATCAGACCAGAGATGCGCTTCACGCCGCCCCTGCGAGCCAGGCGGCGGATGGCGGGCTTCGTGATGCCCTGGATGTTGTCGCGCAACACCTTGCGGTGCCGCTTGGCGCCACCCTTGCCGAGCCCCTTTCCTCCCTTGCCGCGGCCTGTCATCCTTCCTTCCTCGGGCAAAGCAAAACGTGCACAAACAGCAGCTGCAGCGGCTGGCGAGTCGGCTACGGTCTGCGCCCAGCGCGCCCGCCGCCCCCCTATATAGACTCTGGCCCGCCCTCCCCCCACCACGCGCAACCGAGGGCATATAAGCGCAGCACGGAGGCGCGCGGGCCCGTTGTCAAGGCAGCACCGGACGCCGCGCCGCACCTAACCTCCACGCACGCCGCTCCGCTACCGCTACCGCTACCGCTACCGCCATGGCCCGCACAAAGCAAACGGCCCGCAAGTCCACCGGCGGAAAGGCGCCGCGCAAACAGCTCGCCACCAAGGCGGCGAGGAAGAGCGCGCCCGCCACCGGAGGCGTCAAGAAGCCCCACCGCTACAGGCCGGGCACCGTCGCCCTGCGAGAAATCAGGCGCTACCAGAAGAGCACAGAGCTGCTCATCCGCAAGCTGCCATTCCAGCGCCTAGTGCGCGAGATCGCCCAGGACTTCAAGACCGACCTGCGCTTCCAGAGCTCCGCAGTCATGGCCCTGCAGGAGGCCAGCGAGGCCTACCTCGTCGGCCTCTTCGAAGACACCAACCTGTGCGCAATCCACGCCAAGCGCGTCACCATCATGCCCAAGGACATCCAGCTCGCGCGCCGCATCCGCGGCGAGCGCGCCTAAACCGCGCCGCGGCACCGCACCGCACCGCACCGCACAAACAAAAACGGCCCTTTTCAGGGCCACTAACATCTCTCCGTCGCGAGCAAACTTTGTCGGTCGCCTGCCTCTCGCCCCGCAACCCAAAAACAAAAAAAAACCACCACTTCCCGTCCGTCCGCCACACCCGCTCACTCTGCCTGCCTGCTAGCAGCGCGCAACAATCACACATCATCCCTCCCCGGCGCTCAAAGCGCACAATACCCAACGGCCGACGTCACACCGCACGGGTGGCTGGCCGGCCGCCGCTTTCGTTTCGAAAACAAAAAAAACCCGCACTCCACTCCGACGGCCAACGGCCAGGCAGGCGCGCGCGCTCGCTCGCTCTACGCGCCACCGAAATCCCCGCCGACTCCTTCCACATCTCAACGTGCCCCCCGTTGCAAAACATAACACACACACACACACACACAAAGGAACAAAACAAAACAAAGACCAGACACGACTCGACAAGACAGACATCCGAGACGAACGAACGCAGGCAAGCCAACCAACGTATTCAAACAAAACAACGTGACAGAAAAACCAACCGTCGGCCGCCGCCACAAACACGGCGACAATCAACCACGACAACAACAACAACACCGCTTACCGCTACCGCCGCCCACACCCGCCACCGACCCCCGCAATCCAACCACCACGGCACGCAAACAGCATCCCCACGGGCATACAGAAACGCCAGACAGACACCCACACCAAACGCAACACGACAATCAAAACCTTCCCCGACGTGCTTTGATGGCCCTGAGAAGGGCCGTTTTGGGCCGCGCGTCTCTTGCGCGCCACTAGACGACGACGGGGGGTGGGGACGACGGAGTCAAGCGCCAAACCCTTCCTTTCTCCCATCTCTTTCTCCTCTACTCTACTTCTTCTTCTTGGGCGAAGCCTTCGCCTTAGACGGCGTCGTCGCCTTCTTCGGGCGCGGCGCCTTCGGCTTCTTCGTCGGAACCTTGGCGGCCTTCTTCGCCTTCGACGGCGACTTGGCCTTGGCCGGCTTGGCCGCAGCCGCCTTCTTCGCACCCGCGGGCGCGGCCGACGCCGCAGACGCCTTCTTGGCGGCGCCCGCCTTCCGACCGGTCGCCGCCTTCACGCCACCAGCCTTCTTTGCGCCGGCCGCACGGGCGCCCTTCTTCTCCTTGCTGGCCGGAGCGGCGCGCTTCTTCTTGGCACCGCCAGCACGAGCCTTGCCGCCCTCGGCCGCCCCCCCGCCGCCGGCGCCGGCAAGCTTGAACGAGCCGGACGCGCCCTTCCCCTTCGTCTGCACCAGCTCGCCCGCCACGACGGCCGACTTGAGGTACTTCTTGATAAACGGCGCCAGCTTCTCCGCGTCCAGCTTGTAGTGCGCGGCTATGTACTTCTTGATCGCCTGCAGCGACGACCCGCCGCGCTCCTTCAGACTCTTGATGGCGGCCGTCACCATCTCAGAGGTGCGCGGGTGCGCAGGCTTGGCGCGCGGCTTCTTCGCAGACGACGCAGACTTGGCCTTCTTCGTAGTGCCGGTGGCGGCGGGTGCCGCAGCAGTCTCGTTCGTAGCCGCCTGATCTGCCATTTCGACGACGCGCGTAACACACAGCGAGAGCGAGCGGGACGGCAGGCAGGCACGCAAGCACAGCACAGCAGCAGAGCAGAGAATCACAAGGCCCAGCCAGTGTCGCGGGCGGGCGCGGACGGCCGAGAGAGCGGCCGCCACTCTGCGCGCCGCCGCGCCGCGCCTCCCGCGCTTGCTACCGCCCAACGTCCGACAGCCTGTGCGGAGCAGCCCCAAACCTGCGCCACAACCGCCCGCGCCTTTCAAACCACCGAGGATGGGGCTACACACAGCCACACCACAGTCGCCAACCAGTCGCCACGGCAGCGCCGCAAACCACGGCCAAACTGCAGCTACCGCGCGCTACAGCCTGGGTCGGCCCGCCGAGAATCGCCGCCCCCGCCCAAATGCCGCCCCCACAGCCCCAGCCGACGACCCGCCACAATGGCCAAACCTTCGGCAAAACTCCCACACCGTCGCCGCGGCAGCCCGGCCAGCGCGGCCGGCGCCACAGCCACACAAGCCGAGGCGTGCGGCGATGACGGCCGTGCAAACGCGCCTCCGCCGCCCCATCGCCTTCCGTCGCCCTCCCGCCGTTTCCCGATCGGCCCGCAGCCGTCGGGCCACATCGCGCGCCGTCCTCCTCCTCTCGCCCGCCAACATTCACAGCCGTTTCTCAACAATTGCCCGCCGCAAACGGACGCCGCCTGCGCAACAGGCGCCGCCGCCCCTCGCCGCTTCCGACCCAACCCCTCGACCGAGGCAAACCGCAATCCGAATCTACAGACCAACCCAATCTGCCGTCAAGCACACACGACAGCCGACCTTACACGTTACGCGTTACACATTACGTTTACACGTCTACGTTAGGTTAGGTTAGGTTAGGTGGACGTGGGTTAGGTTAAGGGGACTTGGGTTAGGTTAAGCGTCAAACTTAGGTTAAGCATTCAAACACGTCAGGCGTCAGAGGTTAGGTTAGGTTAGGTTAGGTTAGGTTAGGTTAGGTTAGGTTAGGTTAGGTTAGGTTACACGTTAGGTTAAGGGGTCAGTGCTAGGTTAAGAAGCGTCAAACGTAGGTTAAAAAAGCGTTCAAAAACGTGAGGCGTGAGCCGGACAGCTTACCTTACGCAGACGTTAGGGGCTCACAGGCTGAGCTCACCTCGCCACACCACAGGTTAGGTTCGGTTCGGTTCGCTCGGCTCAGCGTAAAGCGCCGAGGTCAGGGTTACGTTCGTTCACCTTCGGGCGCCACACTTTCGGTTGAAAGGTCGCGACGGGACGACGTCGGCAGGCACGCCGCAAACGAACAAAAACGTACAGACGACGTCGGAAACCGCCGACAGACGGGGGAGCAGCACGACCACGACCAGACACCGAGCGCGAACGAGACACACGCGAACCACCCCCACCGGCCAAAGGGCACCACACAACAACCCAGAGCACCACGTGTCGACACCAGAGCAACCCGCCGCTCACGCGACATGGCTGGCACCGAAGGGCAACCGCCCGCAACTGCGCTTTCCGCGCCGGCCCGGATGCACGTCGTGCTACAACAACACCACTACCGTACACAGCCGCTGTTCACAACATCACTATCAATGGCGCGCCCGCGGCTCGCCGCCGTCGCCGTCGCAGTCGCAGCCCCAACGCCAGCACTTTTGCACCACCATTCACACGCACCGCAACACAGCTCGCCGACACAGCCGAACAAAACAAACACCACACAACAACAGCAACAACGCCGCCGCCTCTACTTGTGCCGGCGACCCACCCCGCCGATGGCGCACCTTTCGCCAGCCGGCAATCGACACACACGCACCCACCCACCGGGGCCCAGTGCAAAAAAAAAAAAAAAAAAAAAAAAAAAAACAAAAACACACAAAAACAAAAAAACCAAACAACACAAACGACACGGGAAGCGCACACCGCCACTTCGCGCGCACGCCACCAACCAGTCGTCGTCTCAAAATAACAAACACAAACAAAATAAACTAACAACTAGGGCAACACAAAACAAAAACGCCTCGCACGAACCGCCCACAAAAAGGACAAGCACACGCACAGCCTCTGCTGACGACCACGACGCAGCGGCACGCTGCTCCTGTCCCGCGCCCCGCGCCCCACTCGATTCACAACTCACGCGACACCGTCAACGACGGGCTCGCTTCCCGCAACCTACCACCTTTCCGCCACGACGCACAGCCCCAGCCCCACCCGACGACGCCCGTGGCAACGACTGCACTTTCACCACCGCCTCCCCCTTCCCCCCCAAAACACACACACACACACACAGCCAGCCAAAAACGCACTCGCGACCCACACATGCACGTGCATCGGCACACGCCAACCAGTCAACGTCGACAACCACACGCAAGGCTCGAAACGAAACCGGCGTCCTTCCACGTTGCCATCAAGCTACGCGACACAAGACACAAGGAACCAACACAACAGCCGGCCCCACTAATTCCCACTCTCACGCCGCAAAAAGCACACCGAAACCGCCAAACGCACGCACATTCCCCTTCGCACTGACACCACCGACCGGCTCGCTACCACACACCTCTCGGCAGCCGTTTCACGCCAATTCGCCACACCGCCCACACAGTCGACAAGCGCCCGCCCTGTACGGCACACGCAACGACGCAGCGCAGCAAAGGGCGCCCGCAACACATACCTCTCCGCCGCCCGACGCGCCAACCGCCACACCACACCGCCAGCCACTCGCAAATTGTGCACTGCCACCAGCCACACGTCCAACACGCCGCGCCGCCTCCGGCCACCCGCCAGGGGGCGCTCACGTCCGCGACAACAGCGCGGCCCGCCGGGCCGGGCCGAACCGAACCGAGCCGCCGCTGCTCTGCACTCGGCACGGCCACACCCTGCTGCAGACCGGGCTCGTCCCTCTGTACGCGTCTGCCTGCGCATCAACACAACACGACCTTTTTCTTTTTTTCCTCTCTACCGCCATCCCTTCTTCTCGCGTTTTACTCGTTGTTGCAGCAGCGGCGCACACCTACACATCCACAGCCCCAGCCGAGCCGGCCTCACCTCAGGGCCCGCCGCCAGCGTCTCCTCCTCGGGCACAGGTGCGGTGCTGTGGCCGCCCATCCAACCGCATTGCTGGCCGTCCAGCCACCAGGCGTTCCCACTGCCGCGAGCCACGCCGCGCACCGACCCTGCTGCAGAAAACGAAGCATAGCCAGAGACCGACCGATACACAAAGCAAGCCGTCGCCTCGCCTCTTGTCCTTCCTGCCTTCCTTCCGCCCCCGCCCTTCTCACACCACCGCCTCTCCACTTTCGCCCCCCCCCCCTCCTTTTTTTTTTTTTGTTTTCTTCTTTCTTTCTTTCTTTCTTTGGCCCTCTCTCCTTCCCGCCATGGCGGTTACGGCACCGCCTGCAGCGGCAGATTTTTTGCGCCCACACGCCTACTCCTACCACCATTAACCTTGCCCTGCCCTGCCCATCAACGTCGCAGTCGAACCGACGCTTGCCAACACACTGCCCACGTTCCTTTCTCTTTTCGGCCTACGCCCATTACGCGCCGCCGCCACAGCACCTTCCCTTCCCACAACACACCGACGTCATCACACGCACCCAAAACAGGGGCCACGACCGTGTTCCTCGCCCACTCCCATCCCGCACGGTACGCACATTCCCAACTACTACCGCGCACCCTCCCTTTCCAATCTGTGTGTCTCTGTGTCTGTGTCCTGTCCGCGCGTGACGCCTCTCAACATCCGCCGTCCCCCGTCCCGTTTTCGCCCCCATGCCGTCGTCGCGCCGCCTCCTCCCCGTCCACCGCCGCCCCTGTCCGCCCCGCACCACACCATACACCGCTGCTTGTCCCGGCCGTTGCCACCAAAGGCGCCGACCGCAAACGCGCCACGCCGCAGCCCCCGTGCGTCTCGCGCTCGCTTGCATCTCCGTGCCGACGCTGCCTCTCTTCCCACTCGCACTCGACCTCGACAACACAGTCTTTGGCTCCGCCACTGCGTGTTCCGGTGGTACGCACGCTGCACCACGTATGTATTCATTACCAGAGCGATGGCGAGGCATGACAGCATCTCTGTCTGACCAGAGAGTTCTTTATCGCTGCTAGTCGGCGCTTGGACCGCGCCAGACGACAGTAGTTGCACGCACCGGGTCGCCAGGAACAGTTGTTATATATATTGTAGCGCGAGTCGGGAGAGGTAGTAGTCGGTCGACAGTAGTAGCGGGTGGACGGTTGTACTGAGCGGGCGTCGGCGGCGTGCTCTGCTCGTCTCGCGACTCTGGTCACGGTTCGGGACGATGTATAGTATATTGTGTTATAATCAAAAGGTGGTGTGACGCTGCATTGCGCAAATCTGATAACGTATGTTCATTGTACTTATTTTGTTCAACAACAAAAGCCCCACTATTACTTTTTTTCTAAAGTAACTTTTGTCTCTTAACGAAAAACATTCACTTTTTAAAGACTACTTCCTATGGCATTTCCCTCCAAGGAGTGCAATTAATTACCAGCCAGCACTCATTCATTGCACACAGCTGTGTAAGGGGTATCTACAATTGAGGAGCGGATATAAATGCAATTTTTTGTTTTTTTTTGTTTTTTGTTTTGTGTGTGTGTGTGTTGTAACCTCCCAGCAATATTTAAAATAATGGACAATGTTATTTACGGATGCTAATGGACATTGCGCTAATTGTAACCTCGCCCACAATGAGAGGTATTGAAAATGGCAACAAAAATGTGCAATTCGCAATCTGACTCAAATATAAAGTCTTCACACAACATTTACAAAAGTCCGTTCAGTGACAAGAAACTTCAATTAAACCGAAATATCGGTCTTTGGCCCTGTGCAAAACAATCAGAATTAAAAGTCTTACCTCCGAATAAATGGATGTCACATTTCTGCTCTGGTTGTTGCGCAGCGCTTGGAGGAACTGCATTGCAAATAATAATATTCTCTTTCTTTGTGATTTTAGTGACATTTTTCTTCAAAGAAGTGGAACGAACTCTTTAGTTCAATAAAAGATTAAATGTTTGAAAAATGCTTTTGAAATAAAAATTATTATTGGGGAACTTGTTGGAGAATAATTACAATAAATACAATTTCTCATTATCTAACGATTATATCAATTAACAGTATACCTTATTCACCATCTTGACCAGTGTTGCCGACCGCCTACATCACACAACCGCACTCGGCTGCTACTACTGACCGACCGCTCTGCATGACGACTATTAGCGTACTGCACGCGACGACTACTGACAGAGTACAGCCCTCAACTACACAGACTGACTGACTGACTGAGAACCGCTCGCAACACTCGCGCAGTCCAGCGCAAACTCTCTGGTCACAGATGCTACAATGTCTCGCCATCGCTACTATGTTACATACGTGTTTCAGTGTCTTTTTCATTGGGGTAACGATCTTTGGCTCTTTTTATTCTGAATACAGGGCCAAAGGTCAACGGCTGCTGCCCTTATACAATTTATCAGGTTTCATTATGTCTGTTGCAATGTTACATACGGTTCACTCTTTCATTAATATTATCGTTGGGTTTGTTTTGTAGGGACGTTAACATTCTGGCACATTTTTATTATCATCGGACTCTCTGCTATTTGTGCAGGGAGGTTATACCTGGGTCCATTTCCATTTACATTTTAATATTGATAGACTTTTTGTTTTCTTTTTTGTTTCTTGTTGTTTTTCCTTCTTTTTTTTTGTTGTTTTTTTTCTTTTGTTTTGTTTTTCCCGCTCTCACCACCACCGCCGCATCACGCCTTCCGTTTTCTTGGTTTCTTTTCTGTGCTTCAACATCACCGCGCCCCATTTCCACACCACAGCCATCAGCCTCCAAGACGGGCGGGCGCAGTGTGCCATTTCCGGCGCACAAGCACACCCGTACGGTACTCTCCTCGCCCCCACGCCACCAACAACACAGCGACCACGCGGCTTTCAGGCACGGCACGGCACGGCACCGGCGAAATGCGCCGCCCCCGCCCCTCCGCGCATCCGTCCGTCTCGCCACGTTCACTGACAGCCGCGTCTGCGGCTACACCACGACAACCACAACACAACACCGCTCCCCTCCCTGGCAACTCACATTGTTTTTCTCCTCCTCTTTTGCACAAACCACAACGCCGAGCACAGGCGCAAGCCACCCACACCGCGCCCCTCCCCGTCCCGTCTTTGGCCGCCGCTCCTCGTTTCCTCGTTTGCCCCCTCCCATCTCCCGAAATGCCATGCCAGCAGCGTTACGCATGCCCCTCCCCTGTCCACACAACACTACCGCCTAACGAACAGCCTTTTCCGGGCCACATGCAGGGCACGCCCACCTCCAAACGCTGCCAATTCACGGACGCACACACACACTCACTTTCTCGACACCTTTCTGTACGGAGGGTGCGTCATCTCGACCGTGACAGAGTGACGGCAACTATCGACGATCCATTTCCCCCCACTGGTAAAACATGTCCACTAACACCTACATACATCATTCAAGTACACAGACAATAGCATACACACAATGGGAGGGCACACGAACATGGACGGCACGGCACTGTCATACACTCTTCCTCAGAACCATATCAACAAACGTTACGTACATCCGGGAAAGCGAAAGCGAACGCGAAAGCGAAAGCGAAAGCAAAGGCAAAGCCCAATGCAGCCGTCAAAGGTAACGTTCACCACGGCAGACACTTGCAGCCGCGCCGCCGTTAAACGCATTTCAGTGCGGCTCCAATACGCCTCCGACACGGGAACGTTCCGTTGCTCTACGAATGCGTTTCTCCCCTTTTTCCCTTCCTCTCTCTTTTGCCCCCCCTCCTTGCACTCTTGCCTCATTCCTCACGTTCTGCCCAGACATTCGACCGATCAACGTCAACCTTTCGTTACCGTTCTCAGCGCGACGGTGTACAACAGTATGACGGGTGTGCCCAAGACTTCGGTTCAGTTGCGTGACGCCGGTCTATCGCGCCGATCGACAGTTACTCAGGGGGCGACGGATCGGACCACGTCACCGACACACAAAACACTTTCAAACAAACAAATACATACCGGATGGACACAGACAAACACGTGTACAGACATTCGCCAAACAAACGACCACCGCCGCCGCCGCCGTCGTCGTCTAGCGTGCATCTTGAATGACGACATCGGTGTGCGTGCGTCGTACGCAATCAGTCAGACACGGCTATCAAACATCAGAGTCGAATGGTACATCATCGTGCGTGTCGCCGTACACGTACAGTACAATACAACAACAATGCGTCTTAATGGCACGTTCATTTCAACGTCACTCACACACCTCCACGCTGCAGTTACGTCGCACCATTGTCAAACTCGGCGTACAGCAAAGGGAATAGTGGGCGGCAAAAAAACAAAACAAAAACCAAACAAAAACATTTCACATTTCACCCTCGCCATGTATGATGTGCAAAAAAACAAACCCGCAAACGGCCGTCGTTACGGTGACACAAAAGTCGCCGATCGCACTGTCCCCCCTCGCAGACGGGTAACACACACACACACACCCCAACAACACCAATGGGTCAAAAACCACGCCAACGAGGCGTGCCACCATTCCACGCCACGGCGACCAACCTCGTGGCCGTACCCCGCGCAACACGCTTTGACGCGCCCCCCCACCCACAATCAAAATGCACACATACATCACAGCCGTCCACACACACAAACAACAACAACAATTCCGCCCTTCCCGCAAAAGGCAAGTTGGTGGCCCTGAAAAGGGCCGTTTTGCCGCTCTCGCAACGGAGGAGCCTTCTCCATCCTTCCTTCCATTCCAGAGCCACCTCCTTACTTGGAGCTCGTGTACTTGGTCACCGCCTTCGTGCCCTCGCTCACGGCGTGCTTGGCCAGCTCGCCAGGCAGCAACAGCCGCACAGCGGTCTGGATCTCGCGGGACGTGATGGTCGAGCGCTTGTTGTAGTGCGCCAGGCGAGAAGCCTCGGCCGCAATGCGCTCGAAAATGTCGTTCACGAAGCTGTTCATGATGCTCATCGCCTTCGACGAGATGCCCGTGTCAGGGTGCACCTGCTTCAGCACCTTGTAGATGTAGATGGCATAGCTCTCCTTCCTCTTGCGCTTCTTCTTCTTGTCGCCCTTCGAAATGTTCTTCTGCGCCTTGCCAGCCTTCTTGGCGGCCTTCCCGCTAGTCTTGGGCGGCATCTCGAACCAACGTACGGCAGCAGCAACACCAGTAGCAAGCGCTCCGCTCTAGTCAGCGTCTCCCCACACAGTGGCACCCGCCGCCAGCCGCCGCCGCACCTTTACCAGCTCGCCCTGTTGCGGCCGCCGACCAATGGGGCGCGCGCGCAACCGGCCGCCGCACCCGAGCCCATAAAGCACCCCCACCCCGGCTGCGCCGGCACTCGCTGAGTGGCAGTCAAGGGTTGAGCTTGCTCCTCTGACTCGCGCACTGTCAGTCATAGGCCCCCGCTTGTACGGGTGACACACCAGGGGAATCTACGGCTTTGCTTTTATCAAAGCATCGGCGGGACCCAGTCAAGGTCTGCAGTAAGGAATTACGGCGGGCAGGATATTTTTTGGAGACGCCCGACAGCAGAATTGTCGTGTTTCCTTTTCCAACTGCGGGATGTCTAGCTCCAGTGGTGCTTTGGGGTCGAAGCGGTCAACCGCTGTCGACAAAAAGCGCGTCTTGTTGTTGCCGCGGGCCGCGTCGTCGGCCGTCTCGAGTACTTCGGCTGCCGCAGAGCCAGGCTCTGCCCCCCCCAAGGTTAGGGAAAATGTGGGCCAGGACCTGGGAGCCGGCCGCGGAACCGCAGAGAAGGTTTCCGCCGCCGCCGATCAGACCTCCGCGTCCACAAATACAGTAGGGCCAGCAATGCAGCCGGGATACCTAACGGTGTCAACGAAGGCTGTAACTGGCACCCCCCTGGCAGCAGCCCCACTTTCCGCCCCGGACATGGCAAGAAACACACAAACAAACGCAGTCATACATAGTACGCCGACAACAAAATATATTGTCAGTACTTGCAATCCTGCCCCTCCTAACCTCGTCCTATCTCCGCTCCTGCTTGCCCACGCCACCGGCACACTTCCCGAATTTCTCACGTCCATGAAGAATGGCAAGCAGATGCCCCGTCTGCCGACAAAAATCCTCCCCAAACCCACCCCCTCGTCACAATCTTCCACCCGCTCCAAATACCTTAAATCCCCCCCACTCAAGTCCACCACATCCGACCAGCGGCGTGCAAGGAAGGATAAGAAGGAGAAGCGCTCCAAGGGGAAGAAGAAATCCACCACCCCCACCCCAACCGCTTCCACACCCTCTGAGGAGTCAGCGCCCCCGACAGCACCTGTCGTCGCACTGGGAGGGGACCAGGAAACTCTTGCACTGGAAGGGAACCGCGTAACCGGGCAGGATTCGGACGGTTTCGTGCTGGCGAAGAAAACGTTTCGTCAGCCGAAGCTTCCGCCAGCCCGGGGGTTGGAACCCACCCCGAACAGATTTCAGGCGGTTGCTGATGAGCCTGAGACAACAACAGAAACCACCACAACGCAAACACAGAACCAAGTCGCCCACCACCTCCCCCCGATTGTTGCTGAGTTTGCCCACAGCTATGAGGAACTCTTCGAGCTGTTGAAGGCAGAAATCGGGGGAGGCAGTTTCCAGGCAAAACCTGCTGGTGGGGACAAAATCAAAATCACACTGCACACACTAGAACACTACACAACAGTCAAAACACTTTTCACAAATAAAAACATACCACACTACACGTTCCCCACAACAAAAACAAGGAACAGGAACATCGTAATACGAGACCTGCCAAGACGAGTGTCCCCCCAGGCAATCAAAACAGATTTGACTGCCCAGGGGTACGTCGTCAAGGCGGTCCAACAGATGGGCAACATAAACAGCAAGTGGCCACTATACCAGGCCACACTCCCGGACATCCCCCAGAACAAAAGGGAGATAAAGATGGTTCTGGCAGTGCCTGTCACCACCGAACCACTGCGCCGCAAGAACAAGACGGTGCAGTGCTTCAGGTGTCAGGGCCTTAACCACATCGCCGCCTACTGCACCATGCCAGTAAGGTGCAGGAAGTGCGCCGAGGCCCACGACACAAGAACATGCACACTTCACCACACAGACCCACAAATAAGGTGCGCGCTGTGTGGCAAAAACCACACGGCGGGCTACCAAGGTTGTGAGGTCCACAAACGACACACACAACAGGCAAAGGGCGCAAAGGCCGCCCCCCACACACACAAACAAAACACCATAAACCCGCCAAGACACACAAGAAAACAAACCATGGCAACACACACGGACAAGGCCTGGGTAAAACCAAGGCCGGACACACCGAGGGCGACATATGCGGAAGTGGTCTCTCCACTGAGGAACCACGAAAGCGTAGCCCAACCATCACAACACCAGACACTATCACGAGAACAACACCGGGAAACACATAGCAACAACGACCAGGTCCACCATGACGGAGGAAGGCCCAGGGAACCCCACACACACTCTCCCCCCATGGATCAGTTGTTAGGCGTAATGGTGCAGACCATGAACCTCGTCATGGAAATGATGAAGGAATTCAGGGAAGCCCAGAAGCAGAACACACAGATCCTCGTCGCCCTTCAGGCAACAGTCCAGCAGTCGCTCCCCTCTGCGACTTCCTCAGTAGTATCGACACCCCATCATGAATAGACGACCAAATATTCAAGGCCTGACAATGTGCGTCTTTAACGCAGACGGCATTGTTAATCAAGAGGTCGAGTTCCGAGAACTCATGAAGGAGTTCTCCATCGACATATGCATGATGGGGGAAACCCACCTAAAGCCGGGAGTAAAAGCGACAGTTCCCAACTACATTAGCTACCGTAAAGACAGGCCAACCCAAGGCGGAGGAGTGGCCATATATGTAAAAAGAGGGATCCCCCACCACCAGGTATTCTTACCAGCTACCAACAAAATCGAAGCAGTGGCGGTGGAAGTAACCACTGCCACTGGACCCCTAACAATTGTTGCAGTCTACCGACCCCCACATGACCAGATAGATGAGGGAGACATAGCTGCTCTAGGGCAAATTGAAGGCAAACTCATAATAGGGGGAGACTTCAATGCCAAACATCCCGATTGGAATTCTAGAGTAACCTCCAGAGCAGGCGCCAAACTGCAACAACTAGCGCGCGCCCACCACTTCGAAACATGGGGTCCAGTCGAGCCCACACATTTTCCGAAAAACGGAAGCAGGCCCGATGTGTTAGACATAGCTCTCACCAGGAGGATCGCAGGGTTCGTGGCCGCTAGGACAATCAACAGAATGTCCTCCGACCACAACCCAGTGATTCTGGAGGTCGATGTGGGAGAATGGGTAGCACTCCCACGGTACCAGACGTCGTACAAACGAACAGACTGGGAGCGATACCAAGAAACTGTCGCCTCTGATATCGCTCGCGCTCCGCCACCCACTGCGGAAACAGTAGAACAAGCGCTACAAGACCTAACAGGCACCATCTTGCAGGCAGCGGAAGAAGCCACCCCTCCACAAAGGGATGGCCCACCGCCGCAAATACAGCTCCCGGAACACTTGCTAGCTCAAATTCGACACAAGAACAGAGTGGCAAAAGAGTGGAAGATCACCAGAAATCAGGCCACCAGGAGGCTGCTCAATCGTCTACAGAGAGAGCTGAAGGTAGCGCTCAATGAGCACAGAAACCAGCAATGGCAAAACCGCCTCACATCTCTCAAAGTAGACGACCATACACTATGGCAAGCGACCAAACAGTTTACAAAACGACGCGCTAGGATGCCGCCACTGCATGGCGAGCGGGGACTGGTCTACAGCCATGCTGGAAAGGCCAACGCCCTCGCCGACTCCTTTGAGAAGCAGTTCCAAGCGGCACAACCCCAGGATGAAGAACATGAAGAGGTAGTCAGTCGTCAACTGGCCGTCTTCCTCAATGCCGAGGAGGACCCAGAGGACGAACCCATACTTTTTGCCCCCGAGGACGTGGCAAGAGTAATCAGGTCCCTCCCAACAAAAAAGGCGCCAGGGCACGACAGTGTCACAAACCAGTTAGTCAAAAAACTCCCACCCACAGCGATCACACACCTCGCGAACGTCCTCAACGAGATTACTCGTTCCCGCGTTTTCCCAGCTTGCTGGAAACATGCGGAAGTGGTCGCGATACACAAACCAGGGAAAGACCCTCTATTCCCGCAGCACTACAGGCCGATTAGCCTCTTGCCAACACTCAGCAAGATCTATGAGCGCCTCCTGCTAAGACCCATACAACAACATATTACCAGAGAGCAAATTCTGCCGGATTTCCAATTTGGGTTCCGGCAGAACCACTCTGCCCCACAACAGGTCATGAGAATGGTTGAAGCAGCCACAGAGGGCTTCAACCACAGAGGCTACTGCGGGATAGTGCTACTAGACGTAGCCAAAGCCTTTGATTCAGTCTGGCATAGAGGGCTACTCTACAAGTTGTACACACAAGGGTTTCCCGGGAGCATAGTTCAGCTCATTAAGAGCTATCTCACGAATAGGACTTTCTCCGTCAAAGTAGAAACTGCCACCTCCACCAGAAGGCGTATTCGTGCCGGGGTGCCACAGGGATCGGTCCTGGGGCCCGTATTGTACAGTTTGTACACTGCGGATACTCCGACGGCCCCCCTGGTGCACACTGCACAGTACGCTGACGATACAGCCTTCTACACGAGAAATGCGAACAAGGACCTGGTCATCCGTAGGCTACAAAAGGTTTTAGATGACACAGAAACTTGGGCCCGTCGCTGGCGCATCACAATCAACTCCGAGAAGACGCAGGCAATGCTGATTACCCGCAGGCTCGGAAGGCGCGAACCTCCTCAACGTCCCCCCCTCCACCTTCACCTAAATGGAATCCAACTCCCCTGGCGCAGAACCGCCAAGTACCTTGGCGTAACCTTGGACTCTCGTCTTACGTGGAAACCCCACATAGACGAGGTCCACAGGAAGGTCTGCGCCAGAATGTCCATTCTATACCCTATCCTGAACACAAACAGCTCCCTTCCCTTCCCAGTAGCAGTAAATGTTTATCAGGCCCTGATCCGGCCAGTAATGGAGTATGCGTGCCCTGTCTGGGGATACGCGGCAAAGCAGCACCTGGACAAACTCCAGAGGCTGCAGAACCGCGCCCTCAGAAGGGCACAGCATCTACCACTCGGATTCCCCATAGACGACCTGCACGCCGCAGCCGAAATCCCACTCCTGAGAGAGCGTTTTCAGGATCTGGCAAGGGCCTTCTATGAGGGTTCTTCCAGATCCGAAAACGCGCTCATCCACTCCCTAGGTCGGTATGACATGTCCCGCGACAAGCATAAGCGCCCTATGACGATCTTCGACGATTAAGTCAAAGAGAAAATCCCAAAACCCAATCCCTAATCCAGGTCCTTCCCATATAACACCAATCTTTTCGCCTACCTCAGGCAAGTACTAGACTCACACACAACAAACATCACAAGTCACAGACACCAAAAAACTATAGAAAAATCACACACACACGTTCACAGGGGAGTAAAAGCCGAAAGGCTACAGACTCCCCCATACACACTTCCCCAAAGAGGGGAAAGTAAAAGATGTGAGCAGCAGCAGGCTGCGCCGGCATTCCCACGCGTACGCACGCGACGCACGCACGCACGCACTCCGGCACGCGCACGACGGATACGTCATGGCTGGACGTAGGAAGGGCAGCAAGATTGTGGCCGCGCTGGAACTCCTGGCCGATGCCATCGGCAACGACAGCGGACGCAGACGGCGCCCGAAGAGGAAACAGCGCACCGAGCTACAATGCTTTAAGTGCCAAAGAATGGGGCACATCGCTAAAGTGTGCAGGGGCACATTAGCGTGTCTGAAGTGTGCTGAGGCGCATGATACACGTAACTGCACCAAGCCCCGCGACGCGGCTGCCAAGTGCGTGAATTGCGGCGGTGCCCACGCCGCAAACTCGCGCAGCTGCGCCTACGTGCGGGGCTACAGACGCAAGATGGCCGCCCCACGCCCTGCAACGGCACGTGGCGTCGAGACGGACGCCCCACCCCCCCGCTCCCGCGAGGGTGGTGGATCGTGCCGCCGCGAAGCCGCCACGGACGACGCACTAGCCGCCTTCCACACCGCGCTCGCGGCCGAGAGGGCCGCCATGAGGGAGGAACTCGCGGCTGTTCACCGCCAGCTGCAACAGCTGCGTGAGGAGCTGCGGGTCCTTAGGAAGACGGCTACTCCCACCGCCAGCTCCACTGCGAGTCGGTCAGCGGGGGTTGACGCCTCCACTCAAACGGAGCCACCAGCGCCGCCAGTCAACGTGACGGGCGGACCGGAAGCACCCATGGACATTGAAGTGGAGCAGCCTGCTCTCCCTCCCGACGGGGAGGTCGAGCCGCGGGCACACGACGAAGAGACGCACACTGTGACAGCACCACTTGCTGAGACGGTGACTGAATGCCTGCCGCTCCCCACGGAGCACAGCGTTCGGCCTGTGCTGCAGAAGATCGCCGCGTCTCTTCGGGACGGCACCTACCCACACCTTGACAACCCCTACCCATTTACTCCGCCCGACAGGACGAAACCGGCCCTTCCTCACCAGCCTTACGGACCAGTGAGGAACAACAAGGGTCTTAGGGGACTGGTATCGAGGAAGGACCTGGCCATCATCAATCAACACCCTGTCTTCACGCCCGCGGACTGGGAACACATCTTTGTGGTCTCAGCCTGGGGCGCGGCGGCTGGGGATGTTCGCCCAGAAATACAACAGCATCCAGCATACCAGCAATTCCAAGAGCTCGAGAAGAACTTCACTATGGAAGGAATGAACCGATTCATTGAACAGAATCCAGACTTCATGCATGTATTATGCCAGAAACCGTCTACTTC
The DNA here is from genome assembly GCF_021461395.2 of Schistocerca americana. Classification (NCBI taxonomy): domain Eukaryota; kingdom Metazoa; phylum Arthropoda; class Insecta; order Orthoptera; family Acrididae; genus Schistocerca; species Schistocerca americana. The sequence goes on along the minus strand of NW_025725351.1, from coordinate 305,975 downwards.
GCCAGTCAAACCAGCGAAGTAGCAAGAGGCCCACCCCATCGAGAGGCCATCCTGACAACACCTGAGCAGTTTAAGGAGGAACAGCAGCATCGCTGCTTAGCCTCCGTCACCACCGGACCGAGGAAGTCCGTGATCTCGAAGACTGTGCAGACTGTGTGCGCCGGCATTCCCGCTCACGCCGCGGAGAGTACACGTTAGTTCGTTGTCGCTGTTGGTTATCGTGATGTCGGGACGCGGAAGTGGACGCAAAGCTGCTGCCTTGGCTGAGTTGCTGCTCACGTTAGCAGGACCTGCCGGGAAGAAGAAGAAGAAGTCTACACCGCAGTGCTTTCGCTGCCAAAAGCTTGGCCACGTCGCCAAGCACTGCAGCGGAGCAGTCGCGTGTTTGAAGTGTGCGCAAGCACACGACACACGCGACTGCAAGAAGCCGAAGGACGCCCCCTGCACATGCGCCAACTGCGGTGGCGCACACGCGGCTAACGCCCGTTCCTGCGCGTACAGGAGAAATTGGCGTGGACCAGAGAAGACGCAGAAGCAAGTGACCACCACACGCGAAGAGGTGGTCACTCGCTCAGAAGACGCCATCACCAGGCGCCTCAGCGACGCCGTAGAAGAAGCCATGTCCGCCTTCAAATCCGCCATGGCGGAAGAGAGGGCGGCCATGCTGGCGGAACTGGGCGAGGCTCGGCGTCAGATTGCTGAGCTGACGCAGGAGCTTCGCTCAGCCAAGGCAGCTTCCGCCACAGCGGTCGACACCGCCAGCCAGACGACTCCTCCTCGAGAGAAGAAGTTTGCGACGGTGGCCACGCAGACCGACGTGCCTGCCGAAGGGGAGGCAACACTGCCCAAGACGGACGCAGAAGCAGAAGCGCAAGAAGAAGGGTGGGAAGAAGTCCCATTCCTCCCGCTTCCCGACATGTACAGCGCAAGCGCTGTGACGCAGAAGATAGCTGCATCGCTTCGCGATGGTACATATCCCCACCACGACAACCCTTATCCCTTCGTTCCTCCTAACCTTTCTAAACCTTCACCTCCACACCAACCAATCGAATATCCAGAAGGCCTTGTTGGTCTTTCCAAGGAGGATTACGATCTGATCAATTCCTTCCCAATTTTCACAGAGTGGCAAATGCGCTACGTCATCTTCGCTCTCGTCCACGGAGAGTATGAGAAAGCTGGATACACTGTATCCACTATCCCAACCGAGGGAGAGCCCTCAAGTAAGAAGAAGAAGAAGAAAAGTCGTCACACCGACAAATACAGAAAATAGGTTATCGGCACTCCTTGCCAGTACAGAACAACCTACAAGTCAAGAAAGAAGACTCATCAATCATCCGAGGGGAGTAAAGGCCAACAGGCCACAAACTTCCACCTGAACCTCCTCACAGTGAGGAAGTCAGAAAAGGAGCAGCAGGCAGGCTGCGCCGGCACGCACTCCTGTGCTTGACTCGCTGCGACGCGGACTCTGTGCTGCTAGCCTCGAGCCTCGAGAACACAAAGAGCGAACAAAGGAAGCGGGAAATGCCTTCCACTGAAGTGTAAGCGCACTCCCGACCTGAGTTCACTCAAACGAGTAAAAGCAAATTGTCGTGTTTCCCAACACAGCTAGGCGAGATGTTCTGGAAAGCTGGAACGTAGGGAAACCGATAGTCAGGGATTGTCGCAAGTCAGGGCCCTGTCTGCGGACAGACCAGCCCGCGCTTGCAGCGCAAAGGCTAGAATAGTAGGGAGAGTCTCACACTACACACACTAGGAGGGAGACCACCACACTACACTACACCTCACTGAGAAATACAGCCACAACATAGCAACACGCGGAAGGACGACATGTCGTCCCAAGCGACTACCAGCGCGTACGAAAGCTCACGCATAATCATCGCAGGTGACAACTCTGCACCGACGATGACGACCGCGAACACAAAGCCAACCCTACCACTGACACAGGACCAAGAATTGATGCCACCGCCAAGTCACGAACCTGCACCCGCCCACGCCTCAGACAAAATGCTTTCTGACACAACGGACGACGAAAGCCAACAAACTGGAGACCGCAAACGTGCGAGGAAGACGACCGCTAGCTCAAAGCCAAGACCAAAAAAACCCGCGGACACAAAACCAAAAGCGACAAAAACGCCACAAACAACAAATAAAGACGCACCGATCGACAGACCCCAGCCGCAAGACAACGTACCACTCCAGCAGAACACACAAGAAACGACAGAAACACACGGAAAAACTGACGAACAAGATGATGACGACCGGGAATGGGAGACAGTAACCAACAAACGCACCCGAAGAAACACGGCAGACAAAACGGACACGCAGATGCAACCGGAAACACAAACCAGGGAGGAAATCAAAATAAAAATTGAAAATCTCAACACAGGAGAAACACAGAAGTCGCTGTATGAACAATTCAAAATACTAAATGTACTGCAACACGTACAAGACATGGTCGTGTACCCAAACCGCACAGCCATAGTTACAAGCTTCCACCCTGACATCGAGACAATCATCCATAGGACCATATGCACCCAATATAGACCAGAAGCGAAGGCAACGAGAATACAAAAGCTCAACAGACAAACACAAGCCAAACAGACCGCAGAACCATCACTCAGCGTGGTGATAACTAAGGTAACCCATGATGTCACGGAAAAGGACATAGAGGACGAATTAACAAACCAGGGGCTCGAGTTTACGAAAGTAAAAAGAATAACCTCGAGAGAATATGGGAAACCCATACAAAAAATAAGAGTCATAACCCGAAACAAAACAACAGTAGACAACCTGCTCAACAACCATTTTAGAATTTTTCACAAGTTCCATCCAGTAGAACAGTCCCATGTACCACCACCACAACCGGCTCAGTGTGCAAGGTGCCACACATTTGAACACACTACCGAGAATTGCAAAAGCAAACCACTTTGCAACAGATGCGGAGGGCCACACACCATAGCAAACTGCCTGAAAGACATAAATAAACCAACCTGTGTCAACTGCGGCGGACAACATCTATCAACGGACATCAAATGCCCAAAACGACCAAAAACACCAGTGTCAATAGAAGCCACAGCCAAGATCGTCTGCACAGATGAACCGATGGGTGAAAAAACAGACGACAAGCAAAAAATACAGATGGTAGTGTGTGAGGACTTCCTTCGAGCGACAACGATGGCACTTATAAACATACTCCCTGACCGAAAGCAACTCGTTGTAACAGCCATGAAAGACATCTCCAAGTCCTTTTTCAGACGAGAAATGAATGTATCCCAAGCGTGGAACCGCATTCATTTCAGTATTTCCCGCACAGAGAGCAACCGAGACACTGTAGGGGAAGATAACAAACAAACAGAAAAACAGCAAGTTCGCTAGCAACAATAGGATGGGTACTAGAATAGGGTTTGTAAATGCGAATGGCTGCAATACCAAAAAACCACTAATCGAACAATTAATCAAGCAAGAAAAGATCCAATTACTGGGGATGACAGAAACTAGGGTGGGGCAAGCCCCAATAAACATACTAGACTATGTATGCTATCGCAAAGATGACGTGACCGAAGCGAGACACAGAGGATGGGCACATGGCGGAATAGCCATTGTACATCACAAAAAGTTAGCGACCGCCGAGGTTGAACTGCCAAGATGCTTCGACAAACACAAAGCAATAGTAATAAAAGTAGCAGCCAAGCCATTTAGAGCGATCCACATAGCAGTTATATATGTCCCCCCTACTGAAGAAATCCCAAAGGATCTACTAAAACACATCTGTAACTTAGGGCCCAGCATAATTCTAGGAGACTTCAACGCAAGATCAATTAACTTTGGAGACAAACGGACAAATAGAAACGGAAGACAACTGGAAGAACTGCTAGAAGAAAATCCACACATTCTGAAAATGCATAACACCAAGCCCACGTTCATAAACCACACAGGAGACTCGACACCAGACCACATACTACACACAACAGACTTAGCTAGGCACATAGGAGACGTAGACATCGGAGACAGCATAGGAAGCGACCACCTCCCACTCCTAACGACCACCACAGCTATTAACCCAGAAAGAATGAAACCGACAACAAAAACATACAAAGACAGAAAAAACATAGACAATAATAAATACATTACCTACATCAAAGAAAACATAAGGACAACACACGAACAGATCAGAAACCAGGAGGAAATGGAGAAACTGAACGACCACATCAAGACAGTAATCAGTAATGCCATCGAAACCAGCGCCCCAACACGAAGAGTTATAGAAGGAGGCGAAAGGATTCCTGCGAATATACTCGAACTTATAAAACAAAAACGAAAAGTATATACGCAATTCAAAGAAAACCGTGACCCAACAATAAAAAACCAGTGGAACCGACTAAACGATCAAGTTAAATTCTTACTGAGACAACACAGAGCCAGAACCCTCAACAACAAGATTCAGAAACTAGATCCAAAAAACCCAGCAGACTTTTGGAAAAAATTTAAACGCATTACACACGAAAAGCAAAACCAAGACCCACCACTAATTATAAACGGAGATATTATACCATGCGAAGAGAAGAAAGCCAACGAATTTATGAAAGTGCTTAAGGAAATATACACACATCCTCAAGACGAGAGGTTTAACGAAGAAACAGAAAAAACAATAGAAACCGAAACAACAAGAACACTAGAGGAGCCGCAAAACATGGTATATGACGAAGATCAAACAACACTCATACAAGACATCACATCAAAGGAAATTGAAACAGCAATAGCATGCGGGAAAGTAACAGCACCCGGCGCGGATGGCATCACACGACACCACCTAAGGCTGATACCACAGGAAATAATCATACCACCACTCAAAAACCTATTCAACGCCGTACTCAGACTGCAGAAAACGCCACAACAGTGGAAAGATGCACAAGTTAAGATGCTGCCGAAGCCCCTAAAACCAAAACATGACCCAAAGTCATACCGACCTATAACATTACTGCCAGTAATAGGCAAAACCTTCGAATCAATACTCACTAATAGAATACAAAAATTTGCAGAAAAACGACAAATTCTACCAAAAGAGCAAAGCGGATTTAGGAAGAATAAAAGTACAATAGACCCAATTTTCCGCCTTATCAGCAACAGCACAGAAGCCATAAATACAGGAAATGTAGTAGCAGCGCTACTGCTCGACATAGAGAGAGCCTTCGATAAAGTATGGCACTTAGGGCTCATACACAAACTAATTAAAAACGACATCCCTTTAGAAATAGTAAAACTAATAAAAAACATCATTACAGAAAGGGACATAAAAGTAAAAGTAGGGGACAAACTATCAGAGACGCTCAGACCACTGGCAGGAGTGCCACAAGGGGCAATCATATCGCCACTCTTATATAATATATATACATCAGATATACCAAAGCCAGTTGGGCTAAATGAAGAACTTGCCCTATATGCTGATGACACAGCGTTCTGGTGCCACGCCCCAACAACCGAAATGTTATCAAAGAAAACCAGCAGATACATTAAATCATTAGAAAAATGGATGTCTGCATGGAGAATTAGGCCAAACCCGACCAAATCGCAGCTACTAATAATCCACCACAGAAACTTCACACAGCTTAAACAACAAAACCCAGAAGACATTGAAATAACACTCTGGGGACAAAAAGTAGAACCAAAGAAGACAGCCAAATACCTAGGACTAGAGATTGATAACCTACTCAATTGGAAGACCAACACAACACAAAAAATAGGAATAGCCAGCACAAAACTAGCCAAAATCAAACTACTACAACATAGAAACGGAGGTGCAGCAACACCAATAGTGCTACATATATATAAAATGTACATAAGACCAATACTAGAGTATGCAGGAATAGCATGGTGCGGAAATGTAACACAATGTAACCGAATTAAATCCACAGACAGAAGAATGCTAAGGACACTAGCAAGAAAACCAAGAGAAAGAACGGCAACACTACACACAA